>NC_080179.1:2058864-2288864 GCF_950295315.1 Erinaceus europaeus
TATTGCTAAAATAAAAAATATAGTACAGGAATTTACATTCTCTGACACCAGCATTTAATGGTTTAGATATAAACCAACACAGATTCATATTTATGTACTTTGCATTTTAAACTAAAAAGCACCAGTAGGATGGCAGAGGACCTGTTTGTATTGTTGTGTGGAAAAATGAGAAATGCTATGCATATACAAACTATTGTATTTACTGTTGACTGTGAAACATTAATCCCTCAATAAGGGAAAAAAGTGAATAAAGCAGTGGTCTGGCAGGTGTTATAGTGGGTAAGGTACTGTACTCTAGAGCATGATGTCCTAAATTCACTCCCTAGTAATGTATGTACCACAGTGATGTCTGGTTCTCTTTCTCACCTATCTCTGTCATTAATAGATAAATAAAATATTTTAATAACCAAAAAGCACCATAGAAATAAAAAAAGAAGTCTGTACAGCTCTGGAATAAGTAACATATCAATGATGATGGTGATAAAGAGAAGAGATTTTAATGTTTAACATTATGTTTTATATGCATCAATGACTATACAGAAGTTTGAATATGTTTCTCCAAACTTAGCAGCTAGTATATTGTTTTGACTAGTTTAAAGGAGCAAAACACGGAATTTGTATGTGTCTGTATATGTCTCTCTCTTCCCTGTAGAAAACTATCACCATCATGAAACATACTTAAGCAAGCTTATTGGCACTACCAGTAGTATGTTTAGGCAATGCTCAGATCTGCTCTTTGATACATATGTTCAAAAGACTTAGAAGTATATTAACACTTGCATCATTCTGTTTCTAAACACAAGCTTCAATATAGCTTTTGGACAGGGAATGTATAACACAGCAACACAGCTACCTAACATAAGAAACCTTTTAGAACTTTCAGGGCAGGTTTGGTGACAGGTGATTCCTTTAACCATTACTTGTACAAGAAGGTTTTAATCCCTCTATCTAATTTGAAGGACAGTCTATCAGGATATACTATTCTTGGCTGAAAGCCTTTTTTATCTAATGCTCGACAGATACCTTGCCATTCTCTTAGAGTTTGTGTCAAGAAATCTGCTGATAATCTAATGGGTTTTCCTCTGTATGAGACTCTGTTTCAGCTTTCAGGTCCTTTCTTTATCTTTACTCATTGTAATTGTGATGTGCCTTGATGTCTTTAGGTCTGGGTCAGTTCTGTTTGGGATTCTCTGGAACTTTTGATGATATATATATATATATACACACACACACACACACACACACACACACACACATATATATATATATATATATATATAGTTTAGAGTGGCAAAGTTTTCTGTTTTTCTGCTTTTTTATCTCCTGTAGAATGTCCTTTCCTCTCTTTTCTTGTCTGGTAAGCCAATAATGCATATATTACTTCTTTTGAGGACATCCCATTGTTTTGTAATTGCTTTCAGTGTCTCTGAATATGTTTCTTGGTTATCTTCATTCTTCTTCTTCTAGCGTTTGCCCTTCTTCCGTAGCCAGTCAACAGCATCAGGTTGAGCCTGACGTAAAGTTTCGAGACCTCCTTTGAATCTGGAGAGGTGGCAGTCGTTGACTATGTGGGTCATAGTCTGTCTGGAGCTTCAGGGGCAGTTCGGGTCGTCTCTGGCTCCCCAGCGATGGAACATAGCGGCGCACCGGCCATGGCCTGTTCGATAGCGATTGAGGAGGGCCCGATCATAACGTGCTAGGTCAAAGCTGGGTTGACGCTTGCAGGGGTCTGTGACGAGGTGTTTGTTCTTTACCTCAGCTGACTGCCAACTCTGTTTCCAAGAGTCTGGAACAGAGAAGTTCAGTGTAGGCGTAGGGGACCAGATTGGGTGACAATATGTCAAGCGTTGGACAGGGTGGGCGAAGATCTCCGCGTATATTGGCAGGTCAGGTCGAGCGTAGACATGGGAAATGAACTTAGATGATGCCGCATCCCGATGAATATCTGGCGGGTTATCTTCATTCTTAGGTTTCTCTAATTGAATCTCAATCTTGCTAATTCTGTTTTCTGCTTCTGATATTCTGCTCTGACTTCTCTCAGCTCTATTCCTTCCTTCAGCTATTTTGTTACCTTGTTCTGATATTGTATTAGCTTGCTCAGCTAGTTGTGTTTTTAACTCAGCTATTTCACATTATAGTTCTCTAATTGCCTTAAGATAGTTTGTGTTTACATTCATAGTTTTATTTTTGTTTCACCATTTTTTATATCCATCTCAAATGTTCTCCTCACTCCTATGATTAGTGCTTCAGTTAATTTTGGGTATTTTCTTCATTGTTAGATGCTTCTCACTTGCTTGGATTTTTCTGGGCTTCTGTCCTGGCTCATTCACTGCAACCCTTTTTCTTATTTGACCATTATAGCCCTACCCCACTAGAGAAAACAGAAGGATCAGCTGACAATGCCAATGTCCAGTGGAGAAACAATTACAGAAGCCAGAACAATCACTTTCTGAATCCCATGAAGAATTTTGATACTCTGGTCCAGAGGGGGAGAGATGTTAAGGGAAGACAACCAGAGGTTCTCTGAACCCCGACTCCATCAGGAGTCAGAGAGAAAAGTGGAAATAAGGAAGGATATTCAGAAGTAGTAATAGGTGTAAATGTGACTTAGAAAGAAGATGGGACCATAGGGAAAAAATTTGCAAGTGTGTATAAATATAATTATAGAAGTAATAGTCAATTCATATCTGTGAAGTTGGGAGACCCACTGCAGTTTCCAATGGAGGGAATGAAGACACAAAACTCAGGGGGTGGGAATGGTTATCTCATAATTTTGTAAACTTTGTGAATAAAAAATCACTAGTAAAAACTGGAAAGAAAAAGGATACCTAACATCACTTAAATTTCATTTAAAAAATGAGGGTTTATGAACAGACATTATAGAAAACACTATCATTTAAAGTGCCAAAGTCGTAGCAAGATTTGTGGGATGCATTGGGTCGATCTTCCCGTGGTGCATCCCGTGTGGACCCATTCATTGGAGAAACTGACCATCCTTCCTAGCCGACTGAATCCACATGGATCCCAGTCACTTTCAAAGCCAGCAACAAGCAGCTCCTGAAGGCTTTCAACCTGACGCTGTTGACTGGCTACTGAAGAAGGGCAAACGCTAGAAGAAGAAGAAGAAGCAAGAGAGCTCATCTTAAAAGGTCACATAGTCTGCCATGAACACGGCCTAGGATCAAACCTGATCTGCACTAAGCTGAAAGAAGTTCTCATCCAGCGATTTGCTGTTTTCCCTTCTGTCTCAATTTTTCTAGTAAACAAAAGTGAAAAGAGAGATATGATTTCTTGGGAGTAGTAAAAAAATGGTGTGAGAAAGGGAGAAACATTAACATGAAAACTTCAGCAATTTCTAAAAATGGTTTTAAAATGGGACTGGGACTCACTTAAAGAATGGTACTTTTCTGATTTTACTTTGTTGTTGTTGATTTTCCAACTATATAAAAATATTCAAGTTAAAAGGTAACTGTAAGGAGCTTGGCAGTAGCACACGAGGTTAAGTGCACATGGTGGCGTGGAGTGAAAGGACCAGCAGAAGGATCCTGGTTCAGGCCCCCGGTTCCCCACCTGCAGGATGGTGGCCTCACAGGCGGTGAAGCAGGTCTGCAGGTGTCTTTCTTTCTTCCCCCCTCTCTGTCTTCCCCTACTCTCTCCATTTCTTTTTGTCCTGCCCAATAGCAATAACATCAATAACAATAATAATAACAACAAGGGCAAAAAAAGAGAAAAAAATGGCCTTCAGTAGTAGTGGAATCATAGTGCAGGTACAGAGCCCAGCAATAACCCTTGAGGCAATAATAATAATAATAATAATATAACTGTAGTTGTGTGGAAAACTGAGAAATGTTACACATGTACAAATTACTGTATTTTACTGTCAACTGTAAACCATTAATCTCAATAAAGAAAAAATAAGTGTATTATCATATTTAAGCAAAATGAAATATTTCAATTAAGTATTTGAGCTTGTACATGTAGATGTATGTATATAATTTTCCTGATAATTCAAGATTCTCCCTTTACCATATGAATCAAATAACACAAATTGAAAAAAAAACAACTAAAGAAGCATTTGAAATAGGTAGATAATGTAAAACAAACAAACAAAAAAACTCATTCAATAACATGAAAATATTAGTTGTATGAGACAATGTTTTATTTGAAGTTTACTTTTCTCCTTAAACTCTTTTTTTTTTTTCTGTTAACACTCCAAATTGTATATGTCATGCCCACATTTAAATTGTGTAACAGCCTGCTCTCAAACGCTTTGCAGTGCTCATTGGTCTCTGGTATACTGAGGAGAGGTGTGTGTTCCTTTCACATTCATGAGTTTGAAATGAAAACGTGGCCTGTCCAACATGTTGGGTTTTCCTAAGAACATTCCAAAAGTCTGATTTTATTTATGTATATTCAACTGAAACACTAACTCTCCTGCTTTCTACTATTCATTTCAGTTTAAGCAGCTTCTGTATTGTCCTGTTTTATATCTAGTCACTCCCAGCTGCAAAACCCCTTATGATAATCATAAAGTGAACTGCTATGGGAACGGGGAATGATATTGTTTTCTTCTCAATTCTATCTCCCATCAACACTTTACAATTTCAAAGAGGCATTAGCAGATATAGTAAGAAACAGCTGCTTAATTTACCTTAATTGCTAGGCAAATGTCTTATTTTTATCTAGATAGCAGATTCAGCAGATTTTTGAGAGCATATGTTTATTGGGTTTCTAGTGCTCACAGAGAATCACACATTCTTTTCTCTCACAAAACAAAGATTCCAAAGCATTATGTTCTGCAAGTATAAAACTCCAACCACGGACTTTCCTGACATAATCTTCAGTCATCTTTTAGACCACATTGGGACAGATGTTCCAGATACAATCGCTTAGAAACAATAAACAATCCAATCCAATCTACAACTATTATTTTTGCTTCCAATGTATGATCAAGATTCTAATATCTATCTAGCAACTAACCTGGTCACATTTGGTTTTGTAAATGTGTATTTGTAACTCAGACACTCAGTCCAGGTGAGTGTGTTCAGATTTAAACTCCTCCGAAATGACTAACAATTACTATTTAATTTTTCCTTATTGAGGGGATTCAGTCAACAGTAAAATGCAGAAGTCGGTCCATGTGTCAGATTTCTCAGTCTTCCACATCACACTCAAACGTCCCTCCTAGCTCTTCTGCCACCATCATGTTCCGGGACCTGACCCCTCTCCACCCCTCACAGCCCCAGAGTCCTTTACTTTGATGCAATACATTAAATCCAGACACAGTTTTGAAAAAAGATCACACAGGGAAATTCTCCACAGTTCAAAGCATTTCTTTAATTTCGAACAAGTATCATTTTATGATCTGTGAACAGGAGAAAACAATTAAGGCAGAACTGTAATAATAGTTGTGATGTACACTTCCAATTTACTATCTGGTTAAATTTAACTTACTAATATTTAATTTTGAATTTTTCACCAGCATGCATATGTAAATTCTTGTATAGATTTCTTTTTTAAAATATTTATTTATTCCCTTTTCTGGCCCTTGTTGTTTTATTGGTGTAGTTATTGTTGTTGTTACTGATGTTGTTGTTGTTGGATAGGACAGAGAGAAATGGAGAAAGGAGGGGAAGACAGAGAGGGGAAGAGAAAGACAGACACCTGCAGACCTGCTTCACCGCCTGTGAAGCGACTCCCCTGCATGTGGGGAGCCGGGGGCTCGAACCGGGATCCTAAGGCTGGTTCTTGTGCTTTGTGCCACCTGCGCTTAACCCGCTGCGCTACCGCCCTGCTCCCTTGTATAATCTTGTTATCCCATTGTGGCTGTCAGGTTTGGTACCAGCATTACTAAATGAGTTACATAATATAGCAATCCTTTTCTCTTTTCTTCAGTAAAAATGTGTAAGACTGAATGTATTCAATAACATTTTTTTGGCAGTGACCCTTCTAAATGCTGGTGTGTGTGTGTGTGTGTGAGTGTGTGTGTGTGTGTGTGTGTGTGTGTGTGTGAGTGTGTGTGAGTGTGTGCGTGTGTGCAAGTGCCTGCTTTTTTGTAAAGGTTTATTTATTCATGAGAGAGGAGGGGAGAGAACCAGAATGCCACTCTGACATGTACAATGCCAGGGATCAAACTTGGGGCCTCACGCTTCAAATTGCAGAGTTTTATCCACAGTGCTACCTACCTCCCTGTTTGTGGGGTGGAAATGTTTTTCACAAAGTAAATCTTTATTTTATTTTACTTCATTTTGGGGTTAATGGTTTACAGTCTAGTCCTTAACACACAGGCCCAGCCTCTCCTCTCTCTTGACTGGCGTCCAGGAACACACCAGGACCCCAGTGTCCATCTTCCTGTCCCTTCCCCTCCTTTCCCAGAGTCCTTTGCTGTGGTGCCACCAGCCACAACCATCCAGGTTTCACCTGACGTTTTCTGTGATGTTTCTTTGTCCTTAAGTGGCTTTAGCTTAATGGATTCAGAACTGATTATATCCAATCTGTGCTTAAGGGAGTTGTGGTCAAGTTGTTTTTAAAAAATTATAATCCTGTTACTAATTTGTTCACATATGTTAGCTCAATTTATTTGTATAACTGATGCTTTCTATAGTTATGACCACCATTTCCCGACTTTATTGATTTATGCCTACTTGACTTTTACTCTGATAAAATGAAGTATACTTATATATTTTATTAAACTGTTCAATTAGCCAGTTTACCTCATTGGTCTTTCTTATTGTATATATATTTTACTCATTATTTTCCATTTTAATTTAACTATTTTAATAAAGTCATTTTTATTCTATTGTTTATTTCTAAGATTCTGAGATACTGTAGTTAGTTCATCCTCAGTTTTACCTTTTGACAATCTATTCATTCATGTTTGTAGATTTTATTTTAACACTACTTAAATAATTTGAACATGCATTATTTTTACTGTCATATAGTTCTAGACAGTTTTGCTATAATTATTAAAATTTTGAATTTTGCCAAATTATAGTTTGCACTTATTTATTTTAATTGCTTACACTGTCATTAGCATATGCAGTTAGGATAACTAATTTCATCTGATACTCATCTGAAGGATTCACATACCACTAAAATAAGAATTAAAACACCGTGTTGACTTTCACACATATCTGAACTGCTTTAAATGTCTAGCCCTACATCCAATTTTTCTAAGCATGCTGCCAAGCTAGCACTCGCATGCCGATGGGAATTTGAACTAGTCAACCCAGGAATAACTTGATTTACTATGAAGTCAAATATACACCTGACATAGCAAACCTGTTTATATATAGTATTTAAGAAAATGCAGACTCTAAAATAAATGTGCAGAAATGATTATGGCAGCCCCAATCACAATGACATCAATTTCACATCCAATCCATACTCATAAAGAGGAGATGCACTGTATTCAGAGTCTTGGGTGTCAATATTATGAACCCAACGTAGAAAAAAAATGTACTGCAGAGATATGCAAAACCATAGATGATGACTCAGACAGTACACTGAGCAAGAGAAGGCGACCACATGATGTAAAGCTGCATAATTCTATTCGCATAAGGTTATAAACAGATCAAGCTAAGCTGTGCTGAGCCCTTTCTAAAAGGTGTTTTTGGTCACCAGTGGTGAATAGCCAAGGCTGGACCACAGACAAGCTTTCTGAAGTCTGCTGAGAGTATTTTTTTGAGCATTGTTAAAAGTTCATTTTGCACAGCTTGGTGGATCTCTTTAACTTCACCAGAGATGCTGTTTCAAGTGGTATACATTTCACTCGATGCTCAATTGAATTAAGCAGAAAATGATTTACAGATATTTAACTCTACATAATAAAGCTCAATGTTTTCATGAAACTGTCTTATGTATATTTTAGTCATCTAAAAATGCACTTAGGGAAACAAACAAACACACAAAAAAGATATTCAGGCACACCCACCCCTCAGACAAATATGTCTGTACACAGTGTCCCCAGTCTCCTGAATCCTTTTTCTGTGGATATGTCCTGTCCACTCAGCTTTGTTTGCCCTCCTGCTGGTTCAGCTCTGCCTTCCCTCCCCCAGCTGGGATTCTATTATGTGATAGCAGTGTGTTTTCTCTATAACCACATATTAGGACATTTTAGATCAAATTTTATTCTAATTTTATTTGTACTTGTTTCCTTAACTTTTCTCCCAATATGCCGTGAGAGAAAGTGAAAGATTTTATTTAAAGTTTTTCTTTTCTTTCCTGTTTTTTTTTTGTTGTTGTTGTTTGTTTTGTTTTTTTACCTGTTGTTGTTGCCTCCAGGTCTATCGCTTGGGCTCATTTTCTGCACTACGAATCCACTGCTCCAGTGGCCGTTATTATTATTATTGGATAGAGACAGCCAGATATTGAGAGGGAAGGGGCTGATACAGAGAGAGGGAGACAGAGAGACACCTGCAGCCCTGCTTCACCACTCGCAAAGCTTTCCCCCTGCAGGTGGGGACCTGGGGCTTGAACCTGGGTCTCTGAGCACTGTGACATGTGCGCTCAGCCAGGTGCGCCCCCACCCTCTCCAAGCTTTTTCTCCTTCGTGGGGGGTTATTATGCTTGTGTAGCAGTGCTTGACCGACATTGTTTTTCAAAGTTTCCCTGGCAGAGTAGAATCCAGGCTTTGTTCCTGTGTGCCTGTTCCTTTATTTTTTATTTTTTATATTTTTAATCCCTTTTTGTTGCCCTTGTTGTTTTTTATTGTTGTTGTAGTTATTATTGGAGTCATCATTGTTGATAGGACAGAGAGAAATGGAGAGAGGAGGGGAAGACAGAGAGGGGGAGAGAAAGACAGACACCTGCAGACCTGCTTCACCGCCTGTGAAGCAACTCCCCTGCAGCTGGGGAGCCGGGGGCTCGAACCGGGATCCTTATGCCGGTCCTTGCGCTTTGCACTTAGGTTCAGTGTAGGACTTTACCCTTTAAATCTCAAAATCCTGAAACTTCCTGTTAATCATAAAGTAAATGAATAGAGTGAGGTAATTAAAGCAAAAAAATGAATCCTTTCTTGATCAAAAATGACTAACTTTGCATCTTTCGAAAACAAAATCACCCAGTAATGAACTGTTACAGACGCGATGCGAATAAGGCGTCCTGGAATGGCCACTTGCTGCTGGCTGAGCACAGGGCCCACGAGCCTTGGAAATGACCTGGTCCCACTTATGTCCACCAACATACCTGGTCCTGGTAGGAACTAAATGGGCCAAGCACAGGGAAGCTCCCTTGGTCTTTTCTTATAGCTGGAACACTCTGGTAAACCAGGGCAGGCCAGCAGGCACTTACTAACAGGCGTAGTACTCCTTAAGACCTGTATATCTGACTCCCTCTAGTGCCCAGTGAGCCTTGAGGGATTCCCCAGAGCATAGGGACCACACACACACACACACACACACACACACACACACACACACACACAAAGTAAGACACACAAAAAGACTATTTCTCTTATTTATTTTATAAATATTCTATTACTTTTATTTATTGGATACAAACAGCCATACATCAAAAAAGTAGGTGGAAATGATAGATAGATGATAGATAGATAAATAATAGATAGATAATAGGTAGATAGATAAATAGATAATAGGTAGATAGATGATAGATAGATAGGTAGATAGATGGATGGATAGATACTGACTGCACTGTTTCAGCACTCGCAAAGCTTTTTCCTTGCTGGGACTTGAGCCCAGGTCCTTGAGCACTGTAATAAGTGCACTCAACTAGGTGAGCCACCCTCTGGCCCCCTAGAAAGTCTTTTTCTAATATCTGTAAAGTGTAAAGATGCTAAAAAAAGAAGTTGTATGAAGTTAGAAGATGGGACAAAGCCATTATGAACAGCAAAGACGGACTCCTCCAGCGAGAACTTCCTTCCACGGGAGAAAGGCGCATGAGTGAGGGAAGGCTCATGGGAGATCACTTGGCAGTGAGGACCAGTGAGCTTCACAATGGTCACTTCCGATTTCCACCTTGAAGGAAAGGGCACCTTTACATTCCTCTTAAGTCTTTTTTTTTTTTCAGAAAGCAAATAAACAGAAGCAAGCATCATGCATATATATATTCTATCAAAGTTGGACAGGTTTCCCAAGAAACGCCAAATAAGTTGATATTACAGCAATTTTGAAAACCAGAGACATACCTCTAAATAAACGTCTCACCTGTAAAGAATGTAAACACATTTTGAACCTCCAATCACTTGGTTTGGATGGTTTTAAAATTATTTGTCAAGTTATGAAAAAGAAGAATATTTTTACCTTTTAAATATTTTCTAAAGAATCTGGGATTCCAAAACAGATGACCAAAAGCTAGCGACATTTTTCATTACCTATATTTCCTATTCTGAAAATGTAGCAGTGGAAGGCAATTTAGGAGATAATGATCATGAATGCGCAAGAATGAAAGAAGCAGGAAAATGGGCTTTCAAAATGTATGTGTCAGCAAGCTCAGACAACGGGCTGGAGAGAACACACTGACACAAAGTCTACAACCAAGTGGGAGCCGGCAGTTTCTAAGATGTAACAATAAGGGCAAAGAAATAAACTATACCCATGAAAATAAACTGTGGAAGAGTCACCTGGTGGTGTTGAATAAGATGTGAACTTCTGAACGGGGGTTAGATATGGGAAATCACAAGATAAGGATGTCAGTGTGGTTCAGTCATTTACAGACGACGTTTTGAGAACCGAAGTCAAAATAAATTGCAGCTACCGTATCTTAAAGGTAAAAGTAAAGTCAACGTGCAGTGAAGGTAGACATAAGGCGATAAGTGGTTGTTCACAAGGGTAGGAAGGGAGGCCTGCACTTACAATGTCCTGGGAAGTTTCATTTTATGAATGAACTTACCTTGCCGTCATCTTGAAATCCTTTGTTATAGACAGTTTGCTGATTTTAATGAGATAGGTACAGAGGGGAGGATCCAGAGAGGCCAGAACTCTGCTCAGCTCTGATTGATGGTGGTGCTGAGGACGGAACCTGAGACCTAATGACTTCAGTCATGAAGGTCATTTGCAGAACCGTTATGCTGTCTCCCCACACCTCATACTAATTCTGAAGATCTATTGGCTCATGGTCTCGCAGTGGATTAAGCTCACATGATGCAAAGCACAAGGACTTGTGCAAGGATCCTGGTTCGAGCCCCCAGTTCCCTACCTACAGGGAGGTCGTTTTATAAGCAGTGAAGCAGGTCAGCAGGTGTCTGTCTTTCTCTCCCCCTCTCTGTCTTCCCCTCCTCTCTCCATTTCTCTCTGTCCTACCCAACAACAAGAAGAGCAGTATCAGCAATAACCAACAACAACAATAACAAGAAGGGCAACAAAATGGAAAAAATGGCTTCCAGGAACACTAGATTGGTAGTGCAGGCACCAAGGCCCAGCTACAACCCTTGAGGCAGAAAAAAGAAAAAAAAAGAATATATTGGTTCACATAGGCAACATCTGTTACCAAAGAGGAATTTAATACTTTATTTCTGTTAATTTCATATATATATATATATCACCACCAGGATTGTTGCTGGGGCTTGGTGCTGGCAGTATGAATCCACCACTCCTGGTGGTCATTTTTTCCTTAAAAAAAAAAAGTATTCGATAGAACAGAAAGTAATTGAAGTAATTTGTTTGGCTTCGTATGTTAACTCTCTTTTCAGTCACCAGGTTCCAGGTGTCATCAGGATGCCGGCCAGGCTTCCCTGGATTGAAGACCCCACCAATATGTCCTGGAGCTCAGCTTCCCCGGAGACCCACCCCACTAGGGAAAGAGAGAGGCAGACAGGGAGTATGGACCGACCAGTCAACGCCCATGTTCAGCGGGGAAGCAATTACAGAAGCCAGACCTTCTACCTTCTGCAACCCACAGTGACCCTGGGTCCATGCTCCCAGAGGGATGGAGAATGGGAAAGCTGTCAGGGTAGGGGGTGGGATATGGAGATTGTGTGGTGGGAATTGTGTGGAGTTGTACCCCTCCTACCCTATGGTTTTGTTATAAATAAATAAATAAATAAATAAAAATTTAAAAAAAAAAAGAAAGGAGGGAGTAGAGAGAGAGAGAAACACCTTCAGACCTGCTTCACCACTTGTGAAGCTTCCATGCTTGGAACCGAGTCCTTGAACTGGGTAATCCATGCGCTTAGCCAGGCCCAGTAATTAATTTATCATCTTTTGACATCTATAAAATTAAGTGTTTGAATCATATCTTCTACATTCATGTAGTGGTTTTGAGAACACTTAACATTTGATTTAGAAGCAGAGTGGATAAGCAGAGAACAGGAAGAAAACCTAACTTAATGTGACTTGTTGGAATGAGTTGTTCTGTGTGGTAATGAGAGCGCTATTTCCGACTGAAGGAATAAACGGTACGAAGTATCACCATCACTGCATCTTTACATCCTATGTGGTAAAGCGCTAAAGGGAGAACAAACCAGTGAAGCTTTCCATAGTGCACGTCACTTTTTTATTCATTCCTTGGCTGTCTAGACGACTTCTGTAAGGATGACGGATCCAGCAAGCAGTGTAAGCTGAGCAATCAATAAACAAAGTCATGGGCTTCTATCAATAGATAATTGACAGCTGACCTTAACATAAAATGGAAGGATTTAACATTCCCTCTACAGTAAACAAAACAAAGCCAAACGAATAATAAATCACACCAAATCAGATGTATAGTACTGAACTTTTTATTTTGGGAAAGGCCAATTCTTATCAGAAAGTGGAAGTAGCTTTTTTCACATACTTGGGAGTAAAGAGAAGACAGAAGCTGCCTGCCGTCCAAACACGGAGGGACACTCTTTTCTCTGCAGGCCGCCCACTGCATTCTGGTTTGCCTCTAGTGAACTTAGTGCGAGAAGGTAACTCTCCACATTCTCTGCCCTGATTATACACGGGAAATACATCTCCCCCCAAAGAAGCTCACTCTGTAGAGTTCTTCCACTGCTATGCATTGTCCGGACTTTTGTAACTTTGTTTTATATGTTTTATTTATTTTTTCCCTGTCGTTGCCCTTGTTGTTTTATTGTTGTAGTTATCGTTGTTATTATTGATGTCGTTGTTTGATAAGACAGAGAGAAATGGAGAGAGGTGGGGAAGACAGAGAGGGGGAGAGAAAGACAGACACCTGCAGACCTGCTTCACCGCCTGGGAAGCGACTCCCCTGCAGGTGGGGAGCAGGGGGCTCAAACCGGGATCCTTACGCCGGTCCTTGTGCTTTGTGCCACATGTGCTTAACCTGCTGTGCTACACCTGACTCCCCTTTTGTAACTTTTTATATCCTTGACCTAGACAAGGGGTCCAAGTCAGATGACTGCTTCAAACCCCTTGTTTATAAGCTCAGCTCTGTAGTCTAGAACCTGGTTTTCAAGAAAAGAAGAGAAAGCAAGAATGCAAGAATGCTTTCTGAGATGCTTCCGGGAGAGAGTGGACTGCCTCATTCACCCGGAATGCACCTATGTTGTCCTACACACAGCCCAGCTCTGAGTTCGCCTTCCAGGCCTCCAGGCCCTAGTGTCTGCCTATCTCCTTCTGTTTTTCTGTCTGTAGTTCTCAATCTGCAAAAGCTGGCTGGGGAGAACAGAGTAGTGAGACACTGATGTCATGAAGAGCTGTAAGGTTCTCAGGACACGCCATTACCTGGCTCAGTTCTTGAGAACCACTGGAGTGTTTTTTTTTTAATTGTTTAAATTTATTTTAAAAAGGAGACATTAACAAAACCATAGGATAAGAGGGGTATAACTCCACACAATTCTCACCATCAGATCTCCGTCATTGATCTTGACTGGTCAACTGTGTGGGGATAACTTGCTAACATGCAGCATAACAGATTTTCAAGTCTAACTAATTATCTAGTTAATTATGCTGGGCACCTGTGTTAATAAACCACAACTTTTACATCTAGATGATGTTAAAATACCATGGCACAGCCCTTTGACTCTCTCTTCTCGTAGGATACTGTAGGTAAGTAACAGCTCTGGCTTTGCCAAAATACTTCTTTAGCAAAAGCTTCTATTACAGAAGACACAGGGGAAATACACATGAATGAAGAAACTTACAAGGAAAGAGAAAGAACTGTCTCTTTCAGTACTTATCCCAATTGTACCAGAGAAATCTTAGTTCTCTTTCCCTAATAAAAGCGAAACTTACATCTAAGATGGAAAACTAACTCTAGTTTTACTCTGTGTCTTAATTTTGATCACCTGCTAGCCCAAACGGCCCGTCTTTAGCACACACTGTCACAGCAGTCAAGTGGTATCTGACTGACATCAGTATTTGCATTTCTCTAGTCGTCAGTGATTTCGTCTATATCTCTATGTGTTTGTTGACCCCTTTGCATTTATTCTTTGGTGAATGGGTATTTTATCCATACCCTTCCCCATTTTTGAATTTTTTTTTTTTTTTGGTGAGCTCAATAGGAGATGCAGAGGAGAGAAAGAGAGAGAGAGAGAGAGAGAGAGAGAGAGAGAGAGAGAGGGAGAGAATCACTACTCTAGTGCATGCAATGCTGGGTTTTAAACTCAGGCATGAGTATCCAATCTTTTGCCATCTGAGTCATTTCCTGAGCTGTAATCCAGCTTTTCTAGAGTAAATTTATTGTGCAGTGTCATCATGGCAATAGAAAACTGATTCTCAAGCTCAATGGCTTACTTCTCTCAATCGTATCTTGATACTAACTGTTATCTAAGCAATACAATTTGCATATATGTGAAATATATTTAATGGATGTCTCTATATATTACTGGGTGAAAAGACAGTGCAATACAATTGATCTTCTCTGAAAGTGAGATAATGAGTGCCAGGGTAGCATCCTTGCGAAGTGAATACGCACTTGAGCAGAAGCACAGGGGATGAGTTCAAGCTTATTCCCTTGCTCAGGCTGGAGATGTGGTTTCAGCCCTTACTTTCCACTGCTGTGTTTGGTGTCCTTGAACCTGGTTAAGCTCAAATGAGTAGTCTTTCTGTAAATGACCTTATTTAAGCAGTCAACTAAGATGCTTTTCATGTGTGCGTTTTGCAAACTGGTCTGTACATACTATTCAAAAGACTTTGAGCTCCACTAAGCAGCACTCACATCTCCCTGCAGAGTGATCCTTTCTCTTGTTTCAATGTTCTAATTGGTACAGTTCCCTTGGTGTCCTTGGGAGGATGATCAAGTCTGGTGTTCTACTCATCTCATTGACTACAATCCTTCCAACATTTGGGTGCTTAAAGAATAAATCCAATTGTATCCCCCAAATAAAATAAAATCCTCATCCGTTTTATATCACTTGTTCTGTTGGCTAACAGTACATGTAGCCTTCCTTTTATCCTTATTACCACCATTGACATTTTCTTTTTTTTTTTTTAAGTTTTCTATATTTCAGATTACTTATTATTAGACAGAGACATAGAGAAATCGAGAGGGGAGGGGATGGCAGAGAAGGAGAGAGACAGGGAGACCTGCAGCCCTGCTCTTACTTCATCACTCATGAAGCTTCCCCTCGCAGATGGCTACCAGGGTTTCTGTTACAAAGGACGCAGGTACCCACACTCGGTAGGGTGTGCGCTGAGCCAGGTGCACCCCCACCTGGCCCTTACTAGCGATGCTGTGCTTTCATTGCTTTGTTTACTTTCTGGATCTTTTTTGCACGGGTATCTCCAGAGACCTGGTGCTAAGAGGCCTTTGCTATATATTACATCAGGGAGTAGAGTCGTGTGAAAATTTATTCTGACCCAGGGGTACTAGAACAAAGAGAAAAAGAAAATTAAAAAAATATATATATACAATCTCATCCTTATTATGTTTGATGTCATTTCAGTCAAGGAGAAAGATAAGAGATGAGACCCGGCAACTAAAGCTGCAAGGACAGAGGCCACTGGCTCGGAGGCAGCTTGCTAATATCCAAGGTGTTTCTCAAGCCTCCTGCTGGCAGCCTGTGGACTTCTCAGAACCACCAGTTTCTTTATTTTTATAACTGGCTGTCTGGCCTTACAGGCCCCTCAGATCACGTCAGTTATTACATAGAATAAAAGAGTAAGATGATGGACATTTAGGAAGCAGAAATTTCGGTTTTTACTGCTTCATTAAATCTTTATGTGAACTTGTATATGTCCCCTTTTACCTTGATCATCAACTCTGTCAGCAGAGAAATAGATGAGTCATCAACACTTTATAGGCTTCATAAGCATTATATAAAGCATATATCAAAATAACACCATCAGTAAAAGGTCTAAATACAAATGAATCACTGTCACTGTTTTCGTATCTGAAATAAATCAAACATCATCAAAAGCAAAGGTATCACTTTAATGGTTACTGTAAATACAGTTCAGACTCCAAGAAAAAGGAAGCGCGAAATAAAATAAATAGCCGCTTACATAAGAAGACAAACCCATCATAATGGGGATAACGGCAGTGATTTTGTTTATCATTAAAAATTACTATGAAATAATTAGACTAGTAAGGCTAGAGCAAGAAACTGAAGTCAAAGCTTGCCACATTAAAAGGCGGGTGGAGGGAGAGAGAGAGAGAAAGAGAGAGAGAGAGAGATGGTGTTACTTTGTTGAGAGTCTGTTATAAACTCTGAGTTGGCTGTCTCATTTCACCAAGGAAGGTGGAGAGGAGGTTAATAGAATAGAGGCCACTGCGTTTCCATCAGTGTTCACAAGTAGGTGTGGGAGTCATCTTCATCCCTCAGGTGGCCACTCCTAGACTCACTGAGACAGTGTGGAGGTCTGTGTGCTTCTTAGTGAACATCTAGATTCCCTGATGTCATCCTGAGTCCCTTTGGAACAGGGCGTCATAAGCTAAATACCTTCAGAGAGTTGAAGAGAGGAGAGGGAGTTAAAAAGCACTGTCCAGAGACCATGATGAGGTCTACTGGAGGAAGACATGTTCATCTCTCTGGGCCCTTGGTCCTCAAAAGTTAGCACCCTAAAGAAGAATATTTCCCCCAAACCTCCAGGGGCCAGAGACTTTCTGAGGCTCTTGGTAGCATTTTCTCTGGGATCTGAGAAACTGTGAGAAGGGGATCGATATGTGGCTGTCAGTGTATGTGCTCATGAATAGTTTGCCAGCATCTTGAGTTTTCCTGTCTGGCTCATTTATCACCAGTAAGAAGGGACACAGTAACCAATATTAGAGTGTGGTTACACTTCCAATTATATTACATTTGTTTCGACATTTCTGTGAATTATACTTTTTCTAACATCGAATAAAATTGAACCCCTATATACTATAATATAAATGTCACTTTGACTGAACTATCTAGTTTGTGTTCTTTATGGAAAAAAAATCCTGCCTCTTATAGTAGACCCCAGCAATCACAAGCAAGAGATTTTGGAGGGAAAGTCAAGCTGTAAGAGAATTTTCTTTAACAATAGAAGTTTCTGCTTGATACTATGAGTGAATATATCTCCAAACTAAAGGAAGTCTTCTTTTAGAATTGACTTGTCACTAAAAATAAACAAAATGAGGAGAACAAACACTAGAGCTACAGGTTAGCAATTGCAGGTTCTGTAGAGAGCTACAGGCTAGCACACACCTTTTGATGATCACTTGAAGTGTTCAAGCCTCTTGCCTCTGGAGATGGGGTGATCATGAGCAAGTTATTTGTGCTGCAACTATTTTTACCTTGTAGAACAACTAGCTACTGTATCTTTAGCCAAATAAACTGGAAATTTAAAGCAAGCATGTGAACCATGTGAACTGAAAGTAAATGCTAATGTTATAATGACACCAACTTATTTTTTTATCATACTATAAAAATGATCCCTGAAAGAACAGCCTTACCAACTTATTTTTAATACACATTAGTTCTGTATACAAATATAGTCCTTTCTAATCTTAAAGTCTAATGCTCCCCTCCCCCCTTCCTCCTCCACCACTGAAGAACTACTGGACTCTTGTGGAACTAAGTGCTGGAACTGACAGCCCCATGCCTATGGCGTGAACCACTGTGCTGTCTCTCATGTCTTAAATTCTTTTAAAAATTATTTTATGATATTATATTTAATTTATTTTTAATGAGAGAGAAAGAGATCACAGCACTGATCAGCTTTGGCCTGCTGTAGTGCTAGGAACTAGTCCTGGGTTCTCAGAGCCTCAGGCATGAGAGCCTTTTTGCCAGACCATTATGCTGTCTCCCCAACTGTGATTTCTTCTTTTTATAAGAAACTGTGATCAGAGTATTGGTCTGGAAGCGATCAGACTAGAGACCGTAGTCTTTGGTTCACACACACAATGAACGCTTATAACCTGAGTCTTCCCAGGGACTTTCTAAACTTCATATTCTATTTCTTATACTCAGTGCTTGGCATGAAGCTCTTTATGGAAACATCTACACATGTAGAGATCCAGGTGGGTTTCTCATTACTTAAAATTATTTACTCTACTTTAAAAACTGTTATATAATTTTGTTGTTAATAAGTAGTGACTATCAAGTGCCCTATATCTGAGATTGCTTTCTTTCACATCTATGAGGGTACTTACATGCATATAAAAGTAATAGTTATTTCATTTTTCTCTCTTTAATTTCCTTTCAGATCACCACTGCACTTATAATTTGGTCATGATGCAATTTTACATCTACACGTACACTAAAGTCTACTCCTGCCCGTTAAGAAGTGTTATTCAGAGGCTTAGTTTCATCATCTATTAAAATGCTGATGAAACTTTGGGTTTGTTTTGCTGCCAATGCAAATCTTGAAGAAAATAATTGTCAGTTTGATTAGCTACCTAAGTGCCAGAAAGTTTCCTATATCCGTATTAGAGTAAAATATCTTCTGGAAAGTGCGAGGGCAGCTTTGGCAATTTGTTGATACTTCAGGCTTTTATAACATCAGTTATTTTCTGCTTGCTAAAAAAATCTTTAAAATGCTCAGATTGTGCTGTGAGTGGTATGAGAAGACATTGCTCATTATATTATTGTCAAGATGTGAGTGGTATATGCAAAAGCAAAATAAATGGATATAAAGGTAATTTGTAAGTCAACAAAAATATAAAGTGACATAAAGCTTGCATAAACCTGTCTCAATATTTTCAGCAGTTTGTAAAGCAACAGTATATTCACTGAAATGTGAAAACAAGAAAGACTACCTAGTCCTTCATTAAGAAGTCTCGATGAGTCTACGGCCATACCATCCTGAGCACGCCCGATCTCGTCTGATCTCGGAAGAAGTCTTGATGAAGGCTTCTAAGTCGCTCTGCCTCCATCACTGACAACTTTTAGTTCACAAGTTTTCCAACCAATTTAGCAAGGAGTGATTGTGATTTTAATAGTATCTCAGGCCTAAGGCAATGCTTTCAATTTCTGGCCATCTCTATCCAATAAGTAATGATAATAAAAATAAAGAGGACAGAAAAAGAAGAAGAACATAGAAATAAAGAAAAGGAAAAAAACTAATAGCCAGGAGCAATGGCTTCATCATGCAGATTCTGAGCCTCAGCAAAATTCCTGGTGGCAAGAAAAAAAATCTTTTTTTTTTTTTAAAGAAGAAACACAATGATAATCAATTCAATCTGTCTATTAGAAAGTTAAGTTAAGGGGACCAGGCAATGGCCCACTCTGTTAAGCACACACGCTACCACACCCAAGGACTTAGGTTTGATCCCAGCTCCCCACCTGCATGGAGAACATTTCACGAACTGTGAAGCTGGTCTGTAGGTGCCTCATTTTCTCTCTATCTCCACCTCCCCTCTCAATTTCTCTCTGTCCTATCAAATTTTTAAAAAGAAAGAAAGAGAGAGAAAAAGAAAGAAAGGAAGGAAGAAAGAAAGAGAAGAAAGAAATAAGAAAGAAAGAAAGAAAGAAAGAAAGAAAGAAAGAAAGAAAGAGAGAAAGAGAAAAGAAACTATGGCCCCTGGATTCGTTGTGTCAGCACTGAGCTCCAGTGATAATCCCGTTAAATAGATAGATAGCTTAGTTTTATCATTTTTAGGTAGGAACAAGTTGCTTTGTACTCTCTTACTACATTTATTTATTTATTGAATAGAGACAGCCAGAAATAAGAGGGAAGGGATGATAGAGAGGGAGGGAGACAGACATCTACAACACTGCCTCACCACTCGCAAAGCTTTCCCTGTGCATGCGGGGACCAGGGGCTTGAACCCGGGTCCTTGTACACTGTAACTTGTGCGCTCAACCAGGTGCGCCATCACCTGGCCCTGGAACAAGTTGCTTTGTATTTTGATATTGATTTCTTAATTATCATAGTCCTCACTTGATGTCTATTTATCAGCTATAAGAAATATACATGAGGATCTGGGAGACAGCATAATGGTTATGCAAAAGGCTTTCATTCCTAAGGCTCTGAAGTCCCAGGTTCGGTGCTCAGCACCACCATAAGCCAGAGCTGAGCAGTGTTATGGTCAGTCTGTCATCTGTCCATCTATTATCTATGTATCATCTATCATCACTTTTCTCTCTTGTTGTGACTCCAACAGGAGTTTGGGATTATTAGCATATGAATAGCGTCACCTTGAGGCAGGACACACAGAGAAGGGAAGGTAGTAGGCAGGGACTTGGAGCAGGTCAGCTCTCTGGCTGCTGCTGCTTCTCCTGGTCAGAAGCTTCTCCACGGAGATGCCCCAAGTATCTGCCCTGGCCACTTCTCCTGGAAACTGAGCACGTGTGACTCTGCTGGCCGGTAAACTTTCAGACCCTCTACAGCCATGAGCAGCCTTTACCAGAGCTGACAATTGTTTATCTTATGGGTCTACGCTTTTGATAACTACATTCAGACTTTATGGACCTAGCGTACTCTTACCCCTGATGATAATAGCTTATTTTGCCTTTTACCTGGTCCAACCTAATAAAACCTTCTGTTGTTTAAACCTGTTCTCAGCTCCCACTGTGAACCTTTTATGCACTGAAGCCCTAAATCTAACCCTTTTTAAGTTAAAGTTTCAACACTCTCTGTATCTCTCATGAAAAATAAGTGAATATACATGCTGCAAATATGTATTATTCTAACACATACATCAATGTATTTTAAAGAGTAATTTAATAATTAATCTATTACATATAAAAACAAAAGTGCCTAACGACATGAAAGACAGTAAACTAACATCTACACCACACTGTTAGAACCTCTCTATCCCCTTCCTGTGCACTGACAATGATCCTGCTTCAATTTTAAGCAAATAGACTCACACCTGCAGATGGTCTGTGATGAAAACAATCTATTCAAAGGCAACATCACTTAACTGCAATTGTATTAGCAACAATTGTTAGTCATGAAGCTTTGCTTTTTTATTTAAATCCATCCCACACACAAGCAAATTCTAGGAAATTGTTGCTGTTTTCGCCGTTTCTATTTATACTTGTGATTATAATAAATTATGCCTTTTTGTTTAAACACTAGAGACCATATTCCTTTATTGTCCCTGTGTTTCAATCTTCTGTATTATTGTTACCACACAAGGGGATAAACCTGCAATTTTAACACAGATGCACTATATATATAATTAATTTGAAGATGAGATAGTTACACTTTGCTAGGATTTCCCCAAACTCAGTAAAACCACATTTCTCTGGCAAACAATTATTCAGAAACAAAGGAGTAAATAAAATCGTCCAGATAAATGTTCCCTATTTCTGTTAAGTATGCAGCGGTGCAGGAAAGAGATAAACTGCAGAAATACTGTGTTTTTAAATGTCTTTCTGAGTTTTCAGTACTCTGAGTGACAAATTGTGTTTTATGAAAGTTATGTGAACTTTAACAAACCCATGTATCTGAAATTAGTTTTTAATTCATTTATTATGAGAGAACTAAGGGAAAGAGAGTTTACACCCTGCATAGTTTCTATTCTCACTTTATGTTCTCAGCAATTATTTTTCTTTAGTTAACCAAGTTTTATTGACTGTCTAGTTTTTGTCCTACTTTATCAGTCAGACTATTTTTTTCTTAATCAAGACTTTATTTATATTTCCAGTAAGTTTCTCGTCCTGGTTGTAAACTGATATTTGAAATATTCAGTTTTCTGAACTATTACAAGTGATTGAGGATTTTCCCAGTAGTCTTTGCCAAACATAAATGACTAGTTTTTCATCAGTCAGGATGTGCTTTCCTTTTATGAGATATTAGATGTTAGGCTAGCTAAAATCTGACCCTGGAATATTTTGTAAAAGGCGGTATTCTCCCTCTGCTGAAACCAGGGAATATTAAATTCCTTGTTATAAAACAGGTTTTTTTTCTAAGTTAAGGTGAAACTTTTCCCTAACAGTGAAGACCAAGTATGCAAATGTTTTTCTGTATTGCAGGAAAAAATTCAGGTATTCAGATGCTACAGTTTGTTTGTTTTTCATCAGATAATGCAGCTAAAATTTGCGTTTTGAATAACTAGTATTAGGGAACATCATGCCCAGTAGACTGTTTATTTGTAGTTCTTTGTATTTTATTAATATATAATATATACTTTGTAGAGTATAATATATTGTATACATCAGATATATATAATCACAGGTCTTTACCACTCAGGGCAAACTGCTTTTCAAACAGAAAGGGAGAGAGAGAGAGAGAGAGAGAGAGAGAGAGAGAGAGAGAGACTGACCACACCACTGAAAATTCTTCCCCAAAGGTTTTGGGGGCTGAAGCCTGAGTCACCCACAGCAGACATGCTCTTAAGTAAGCTCTCCCTGTACTTTACATCCATTCTACTGTCTACATACATTTATAATTTTGTAGATTAAGTAATTTATTACTTAGTTCATTTGGCATCTCCTTCTAACTGAATTTATTTTGCTAGCCCTATTTTCCAAAAGCAAGAAGTAAAACATCAAAAGAATTTGAGGGAACCAAGAGAATTAGTAGATGTTACTAACTGAACTGAGGATAATTTCTGGAACCATCTGTTCCACCCCGGTTCCATGGCTGCCAGTTCTTAGCAACATCGCCCCGCCAGATATTCGTCGGGATGCGGCATCATCTAAGTTCATTTCCCACGTCTACGCTCAACCGGACCTGCCAATATACGCGGATATCTTCGCCCACCCTGTCCAACGCTTGACATCTCGTCACCCAATCTGGTCCCCTACGCCTACACTGAACTTCTCTGTTCCAGACTCTTGGAAACAGAGTTGGCAGTCAGCTGAGGTCAAGAACAAACACCTCATCACAGACCCCTGCAAGCGTCAACCCGGCTTTGACCTGGCACGTTATGATCGGGCCCTCCTCAATCGCTATCGAACAGGCCATGGCCGGTGCGCCGCTATGTTCCATCGCTGGGGAGCCAGAGACGACCCGAACTGCCCCTGCGGCTCCAGACAGACTGTGACCCACATAGTCAACGACTGCCACCTCTCCAGATTCAAAGGAGGTCTCGAAACTTGACATCAGGCTCAACCTGACGCTGTTGACTGGCTGCGGAAGAAGTGCAAACGCTAGAAGAAGAACTGAACCATCAGTGAGTACTAGGAGGAAGTCGGGGAACAAGAAAGCAAATACACATTTAAGTTCATTCACAGTGGGATGTAAGTGGACAGGACAGAGAGTACATGTGTCTTGTTGAATTGATTTTTTTTCTCTATCAGTTGCTGCTTATCTATCATCCATACCTTTGAGTTGCTATGATTAAACTGTAAAGTGTCTCACACAGATGCTTAAAAATGTCATCATTATATTTTCCCCTCCCTTCCCTTCCCTTCCCTTCCCTTCCCTTCCCTTCCCTTCCCTTCCCTTCCCTTCCCTTCCCTTCCCTTCCTTTCTTTCCCTTCTTTCCTTTTTCCTCCTCCTCCTCTCTCTCCCCCCCTTTCCCTCCCTCCCTCCCTCCACCTCTCTCTCTCTCTCTCTCTCTCTCTCTTTCTCTCTCTCTGTCTTTCTTTGTTTACTAGAGCACTGCTCCACTCTGGCTTATGTTGGTGTGAGGAATTGAACCTGGACTTGAGAGCCTCAGGCATGAGAGTCTCTTTGCAGAATAAATGTTACCATTGAACCATATCTTCATATGAAAAAAACATATAGTCTAGATTTAGCTCATTTACTTTAGACTACTTCTTCAATCGTATCTCCTCAGGCCTCTTCAACTTTAAGGCTTCCCTGGTTCATAGATTCTAGTATAGAGAATGACTAAAATGCTTCAATTTTGTTCTCTTCCATTTGGTCCACTTGGAAAATCATTCATCCTTGGCAAAATACCTTAGTGGACTATTCTACTTTAATTTTTGTCAACTAGGGTTGAACTTTGTTTTTTAATAGATGAAGATTAATTGAAGCTATAAACACTGGCTACTAGAAATTTATACTAGAAAAAAAAACAACTCAGATGATAGGGTTCTCTATATTTTAATATTGCTAATCATTGTCAGAAATCTTGGAGTTCCTTCCGCTAGTCATAATAGAGGATAAAATGCAACTTTTTTTTTCTTTTTGCGTATGAAAGCAAAAGGACTAGATGCAGTGTTAATAAGCTCAGATATATTATGCTTTCTTGAAAATTAAGCAACTATACTCTGTATTTAACCATTTTCCTTCTCCATTTTCTGTCAGTTATAAGTACACTATCTCTAGATGTCATCCCACAAAGCCTTGAAATTATGTTAATTTATTTCCAGATTTTTCCTTTTGATGCTTCAAATTGAACTATTTCTATTTGAATATTGTAAGGTGAGCTATTAAATTATATTCAGTCTTATGCTGTTCACTTCAACCAGAACAACATGACATATTTCATATATTTTTTCGTCTCTAGAATTTGTGTGTTCACAAAATTGTGTTCACAATTTTGAAGATAAGGTGAAATTCCCATGTTCTGGGAAAAAGAAAGAATCTAACTTTATGGGAAGAATTATTTGGTTTAATAAACTCTAACCTCTTGCTTTCAAACACACATTATTAGTTTAGTGAAAAATCTAGTTATTATGTCCATGCAATTCCAACCCCTCTAAGCCTGCATCAGCTGAAGACTAGGAGCTCACCAAGATGACCCTGACTTGAAGCTGATGGTGCTACTTTACCATCAAAACCAGGTATGTGTGTGACTCTGTTTAAGGCTGAGGTAAAATTTGCATGTCAGAGTTACACACTGGGCTGGATATGTCACTGCCTTTATGGACTGACTTATCTCTGGAAGGACATTCCATCTCTTCCCAGTAAGAATACTTTTAATTTTTTAAAATATTTATTTATTTATTCCCTTTTGTTGTCCTTGTTGTTTTATTGTTGTGGTTATTATTGAGGTGGTTGTTGTTGGATAGGACAGAGAGAAATGGAGAGAGGAGGGGAAGACAGAGAGGGGGAGAGAAAGACAGACACCTGCAGACCTGCTTCACCGCCTGTGAAGCGACTCCCCTGCAGGTGGGGAGCTGGGGGCTCCAACCGGGATCCTTACACGGGTCCTTGTGCTTTGCACCACGTGTGCTTAACCCACTGCACTACTGCCCAACTCCCCCAGCAAGAATATTTTTAAGATATCAAA
This sequence comes from Erinaceus europaeus, assembly GCF_950295315.1. Taxonomy (NCBI): domain Eukaryota; kingdom Metazoa; phylum Chordata; class Mammalia; order Eulipotyphla; family Erinaceidae; genus Erinaceus; species Erinaceus europaeus. The sequence goes on from NC_080179.1 coordinate 2,084,245, forward strand.
ACATTACAAAATACAGAATACCAAAAATATGATTAATACTCTTTCCTCATTATATAAACTCGTTTTCCTATAAAGCCCTGAGTGAATACACATAGAGACCTTGCCTTCTAATCCTAAATTAGCATTTCTGCTTTTTTAATAAAAATGACAGGCTTGGTTCCTCCTTGCTTTTTACAGTCTCTTGATTATTCAAAATGATTATTATACTTTTACTGCACATTGAATATGTAAGGTTTTTGTTGAATGATTTCATTATTGTCCTCGAAACAGTGGTAAGAGCTGTTCTGACAGGTAGCAAGTTTTACTTATGAATTAACTTGATTTTTGTTTGGTAATAAACTTCTACAAGGTAAATGTAATGATGTTTTCCTTTTACCCCTCCTGACATGAGTGCAGCCTAGAATGTTCCCAGCTGTGACCCTGGACTGTGAGCTCAGACTGACAGGGACTCTGAGGTCACACAGGCTCCTGTGCTGAGTGTGAATAGACATGGGCCCTGGGTCAGATGGATGGGCTGAAAGGTCAATGGTATTTATATACTTTGTTCATGTTTGAGAGCTACTCTGTGTTCTAATCCAGCTTTCGAGTCCTAGTCTCAACTCTGACACCACCTTCCCAGACAATACATTGAGTCCACCTGCATGTTAGCTGTCGGGCGCAGGCAAAAATTACTAAATCCATGGGCCTCTTGGAAGATATATAAAATAGATTTGCTAGCTTCTTCCCACACAAAGACCTCTAATCTCATCTACTCTATTCCTACTTTTGGGTTCCTGGGTTATTCAACATTTTGCCCTGCTTTATATTTTTCTGTCTTTCAGCCACCAAGTTGCAGATGCTACTATGATTCCATCCTGACCTCCCTGGGCAGACGCCCTCACCCATGTGTCCTGGAGCCTCCCCTCCCCAGAGCCCTGCCCCACTAGGGACAGACAGACACAGGCTGGGGGTGTGGATCCACCTGCCAGCACCCATGTCCAGCGGAGAAGCAATGACAGAAGCCACAACTCCCACCTTCTGCTCCCCATAGAGAATTTGTGTCCAGACTCCCAGAGGGATAAAGAACAGGGAAGCTTCCAGTGGAGGGGATGGGACAGGAACGCTGGTGGTGGGAACTGTGTGGAGTCACAGGCTGAATCCTTGCTCTCTTATAATGGTGTAAATCATTATTAAGTCACTGGTAATAAATAGAATAAATTTTGATCTTTTACTAAATGTTTCAGATGCTTCTTGCTGACCAATTTAAACATGCCCAGTGTTGGGTGGAAGCTAGACAGCATAATGGTTATGCAAAGAGGCTCTCATGCCCTGGACTTCACAGTCTCAGGTTCAATCCCCCGCACCTCCATAAGCCAGAACTGAGCAGTGCTGTAGTAAAAACAAACGAAACATGTCCGGCGTTTGCTTTTTAGTGGGATCTCCACAGCTTGTTTAAGTTTTATGTGCTTGGCCATTTTTTATCTAAGTGTGAAATTCTTCCCTGTGACCAGTTCAGTGTTGTTAAAATTCTTAAGCTCTAGCCGGGCGGGTTAGCTTCGCAGTGGTGAACAGAGACTCGCGGACACACGTCTGGGCAGGGAAGCTGTATTTCTTTATTCAGGAACAACGATTCATAAACTAAGACAAACTAATCACCAAACAGAACTCTGCTGTCTCTTTGCGGCAGCACAAGCACTCCCTCTTACTCTGGAACTCAGGAACTCTGTCACTCTGGAACTCTCATACTTGAGAGCCCTCTGAAACTCTGGCACACTGGAACTCTCTCTTACTCTGTAACCCAGAAACTCTCTAACTCAAGAACTCTCGGACTCAGGAACTCTCTCTCTTACTCTCGAACTTTGGAACTCTCGGACTCAGGAACCTTCTCTCGGGGTTCCTTGGGGCAGGGCCAAGCAGGCCCGCGAAATTAATTGGACTGATCCAATTCTCTTGGCGGGGGGAGGGCTAGAACAAACCAATGTAAAGCATACGACAGTTCAGTTTTCAGTGAAATAGGCAAGAGGACCCTGGACAAAGTATCCTTTGTGTGTGGAGGGCCCCACCCTTCCCAGTGTTCTCACTTCTTAAATTCCATCTGTATCCAGGATCTTTATCTTGCTTTACTGTGTTTCTTCAACAGGGTAAAACCGCCAATGATCTTCTTTTTTCCTTTTCTTTCACTTTCCTTTTTCTTTTTTTCTTTTTCCTTATAAAAAGGAAACATTGACAAAACCACAGGATAAGAGGGGCACAGCTCCACACAATTCCCACCACCAGAACTCCGTATCCCATCCCCTCCCCTGACAGCTTTCCATTCTCTATCCCTCTGGGAGTATGGACCCAGGGTCACTGTGGGATGCAGAAGGTGGAAGGTCTGGCTTCTGTAATTGCTTCCCCGCTGAACATGGATGTTGACAGGTGGATCCATACTCCCAGCCTGTCTCTCTCTTTCCCTAGTGGGGCAGGGCTCTAAGCAGGGCTCCAGGACACATGGGTGGGGTCGTCTGTCCAGGGAAGTCTGGTAGGCATCCTGCTGGCATCTGGAACCTGGTGGCTGAAAAGAGAGTTAACATACAAAGCCAAACAAATTGTTGAACAATCATGGAACTAAAGGCTGGAATAGTGCAGAGGAAGAGTTGGGGGGGGGGGTGTTCTCAGTTCTGTAGATAACTAGTAGGCATATTTTAGTTATATTCCAAAGGGCCTGTGGCTATACTAGTTTTTTTTTTTTTCTCCCTGAGCCTGAAATCTGTATTTGATAGAAACAGCAGAGAAATTAAAAAAAAAAAAAAAAAGCTGCGGGTGTCTCTCTGTCTCTCCCTCTCTATGATTTCTGGCTCTTTCTTTCAAATAAATAAAGAGACTAACAGATTTATAAAACACAGAGATGAGAGAGGTTAGAGGGAGAGAGACCATCATCCTCCCCATCATCCATGGGAGGCTGTCCTCATACCCCATCTCCATACACAGAGGTGCAGGGACTTCATTCATGAGAAGGCTTGTGCTCGGCCAGGGGAGCTGACTCCTATCCAGGACTCCTGGGTTCAAAATGCTCACATAGTCCTTTTATTATGTCTCAGTTATGTGGTTCCCCTGTTTATATATCAGGAATTTTTTACTCATCCTTACGTAATAACTTGCTATATATGCATGACATGTAAGATTGTAAACTTAAATAATTACTCAATATCATTGCCAACTTAAAATAAGTACTGATGTGAGTGGGATTTTAAATATAAATTTTCTTTTTACTTTCATCTTACTTGGAGCTGATAGTTTAAGGCCCAGCCTTTAGCACAGAGATGCAAGCTCTCAACCCTCCTTCACGGGAGTCTAGGAGACGCACCAGGACCCCAGTGTCAGGCAAGGTGATGATAGCACATGTGTAAAGTGTAAGGTGCATGTGTATAGAGAAAGTTGCATGTTGTATATTTTGTTTTCAAATGTTAGATGAAAATAGAAATGACTTTGTTGACCTTTTCACTTTGAATATAGGGAGCCTGTGTGGGCCTCAACTAGAAATACAGCCACTGGGGTATGGATGGCTGCAGAACTGTTCAAGACGGGTAAGAATTAAGACAGATAAGCACTTAGTGAAAAATAAAAACCGCACATGGAATCTGGCCAGAATTAACATTTACTGTTTTGCTGGACAACTCTCCCAAATTCCAGATTTAAGCATTGATGGATCTGGAGTCATTTATCACACTGACTTGACAATGACCTAAGATCTTTTTTGGTTAAATGCTTTCAGTTTGCTTTTTTTTTTTTTTTGTCATTAAAAAAAAAATCAATCCGTGTAGCCATAAGAAATGTGGTTAGAATGTTTGACTCATTTTGAAATATTATATTGATTTTTGCTTATTCTTCCTGGTGCACTTGTGGTATATTAGGAGGGGGAAAGTTGTAATAGGAAGGTACCCCGATATGAGCACTTTGTAGACTTCAATAATCATTTTGCGCTCAATACCAATTAATCTCACTGTGCTGTTGATGTCAACGTTACTGTTACTTCAGACACATTTTAAATTCTAGGATTAACATTATTAGATAGAGAAATCATGTATCTTTCCAGTGAATGTTGTAGTGCACGGGAGTTCTGAGCCCATTTGTCTGCTCAGATTAATCTAGTAATGTCCCTGAAGTACACAGAGTACACCCAAAGACAGATTTTTCTCTGCTTCACATTCTTTGAAATAGATAGGCTTATTGCTTGAACTTACAAGTATTTTAATATTTCTCTAACATCTTATCCAAAACAAAAATAAGATCCCAAATGTAGGACCAAGAAAAACTTAGAGTACACACACAAACAGGAAGGAATACATTTCTAATATTTGATTCAAGGATTGAGGACAATGTCCTCTATAGGTGGGACACTGTATTTAATCTCTGTCAACACATACAAACAAGACAAGAACAAAAGCAGAGAGAAGGCCACATGTGACAGAGCGGTGCTCTGACGTCTCTCTCACACTCGCTCACTTTCTCACACATACAAATGGATGGTATTAATATTCCATTGAAAAAATTGTTTCTGAGAGTCTAAAAAGGCACCATTGTGACCATGCAAAAGACTTCCATGCCTGGATCTTAAGCTCCCTGTCAGACAACACATAAGCCAGAGCTGAGCAGTGCCCTGGTGAAATACACTGATTAATGAATACAGAAATATCTGTAAAATACTGCTTCTCTCATTCACCATGTGTGAATCAGTTCATTTAAGGCAGGTTTTCTAGCATACTTATTGTATAGATCTTGACTGTGAATCATAAAAATTATGCAGACTACTAATATTCAATGGATAAATCCAATTGTCTTCATCTTGCTTGATAATGATTAACTAACCCAAGAATTTTCAAAAATTATTCATCTTAATGTTTACTTTAGGATGCTATATTTCCTTCACTGTCAGCAACTCTCAAATTGAGTATTCTATTCCTCCTCACCTGAAAAGCAGGAATGTCTTCATTTTCTCTCATTTCATCCTTAACATGACAGCTTTAAAGTTTCCTTAACAATGATTTAAAAATCAGTTTAGGATTGATCACTCTAACTGGTTCGATATTTCATATAGTATAAAAATAATTTATATTTCTAGTGATGTAACACTTCCTGAAGTTTGGGTGATGTGACATGTTAAGAAAAGTTGCAGACTGAGTGTCTGTGTGGCTTATGAAGGCTGCACTGGTTCTCCTGCTCTGTAAGGAACATTTGCAGCTCCAGTATGTCGGTACTGGGGTGCTATCACTAGGTCGTCTTTAGTTTTTACCCAGTAGCCTTTTTCAGGTCCAGATCCTACCTGGAATACAGTATTACCTTAGCTGTCCATGTGCTTACCTCTCCAACTCTGCACATTTACTTAAGATGTGTTCTTTATTGTATAGATAGTATATCCATTCCTTTCCTTCATTCCCTAAATGAGACTTCACTGTGCTGAGAACAGATGATTACCTCAAAAGTTTTAATTTCAAAAGGAAGACAGGTATAATCGTATCTATTTCTCTCTGCCCTCCACAGTCATCTTCATCAGACAAATTTGCTCTTTGTAGCTAGCAGACATCATCCTTTGAACCTTTCAACAGTGATTCCTTTCCAAATCAGCCAGCAACAACCAGAGATACATCATAGCAACCGTTCTCTTGCAATGCCATGGCTTCTCAGTCTCCTGTTAGTGGTGCAAATAATACTAAATTGTAAATCAGAGACCACAGAGGTGTGGTGTATGCCTGATTCATAGTGTCAAATAACTTCAAGTGGAAGACAGTCATTTAAAACATCCATCTGAGAATATAAACTATGACAAAAGACTTTGATTATCTGATTGTACATTCCTGAAATCTATATGATATTGCAGTGCAATGCTAATTCGATAAAAAAATTAAAATGATAAAAACAATGGACAGTAGCACAATGGAAGTGTTAAAAAACATCATGTTGGAACTTAAAAATCAATTTTGTGTCCACTGTTTAAAATGATTTCCAATCTATGGTTATTACAATTCTCTTAAAATATTTTATTTATTATTTATTTATTGGGTAAAGACAAAGAAATGAGAGGGGAGGGGAGATAGAGAAGGAGAGAGATTAACACCTGCAGCACACTACAAGTGAAGCCTTTTCCCTACAGGTGGGGGCCATGGGTTTGAATCGGGAGCCTTGAACACTGGGACATAGAAGCTCGATCAGGTGTGGTGGGCACCTGTTCTGATTCTTGTGGAGCTGCCTGAAGAAATAGTTACCTGAGTCTGTATCTCTTAGAATCACTGCTTTCAAATATCTGTGATATAGAAATGGCTTTGAGTGGTCTGGGGGGTGGTGCAGTGATAAGGCTTTTTATAACTCTCAAGCATGAGGTCTTGAGTTCGATCCCTGGCAACACATGTGCCAGTGTGATGTCTGGTTCTTTCTCTCTCCTCCTATCTTTCTCATAAATAATTAAAATCTTGAAAATAAAATAAAAAATGGCTTTTAAAGAGATTAAATAAAGTCAAACAAAGTTTTCAAATCACTGATTCATTCAGCTTACCCCTAGTGTTTGTTAGAAAGTTGAATGAATCCATTGGCATAAACAGATTGATATTAGAATTGCTTAGGACCAGAGAGATCACTCCTAGGCTGTGTCATTTTTCTAGCCATGTGCACCTGTGTAGGTTAGAGCCCAGTCACCTCAGGGAGGTCGGGAGATAGGAGGGAGACCGGTACTGTGACCATCCTCTATATTTCCTTTTGTCCCTATCTGAACAGTAGAAGAAGGCCTGGTACCAGTGAAATCACATAGTTGACACTCTGACTCAAGAAATACAAAGCATTTGGGTTTTGGGGCCAAGGAGATAGCATAATGATTATCCAAAAGATTTCCATGTCACAACACCATAAGCCAGAGTTTAATAGTGATTTGGTCGGCCGCCCTGCGAGTTTCTCTGTATCTCCTCTAGGTCATTAAAATGTTTTAGACATAGTTCAGGTTTTCAAGTAAAGAGGGCAGAAATTATGATATATAATACACGTTTAAGAAAAAGGGAGCTATTTAGTCCACAGAGGCAGACTTATGGAATGAAAGGAATGCTGTTCTGTTTAGTAATTATTACAGAAAAGGAGCTACAGTTTACTTCTGAATCTCTATGGGGACGTGAATCAAACATCCACTCTCTAATTGTAAGACCCAGTAAGAAGTATAGATGAGTAGTTTTGGACAAGGATTACTGCCTATCACTGAATTTCCAACATCATATTACATCTACTTAGCTGCTAGATAATATGGTGAAAGTCTATGGCACTGCAAATCTGTAAAATTCACATTCACACCTCTCCTAGAGAAAATATCTTTGCTCATAACAGAAATACACTTTTCACATTCTGTCACAGCTCAAGGAGAATTCTGCTGTGTCCTCCGAAGCTTGAAGAGAAGGATTATATTAAGGGAATGCTGTATGAAATGATGGAAGCTGTTTAATCTTCTTGGGTTATTTGACTTTAATATAAACATATACAGATTTTTAAAGGTCCAATTCCCTAAATAATTTTATTGAATTTATTTAAGTCACCACTCTCAGTGTACCATTTCCTTAATCAGAAATACTGTAATGATTCAATTGTGCAGAGGAAAAAGCTCAAATGACTAACTGTGGCATTCAAGGTCTACCACTGGAAAATTACTTTTCTAAAAATATTTACCATTAATTATCAGCATGAGTACTTTGCTCTTACAATAGACTCTATGCACAATTCCTCAGATATTTTCCTCATTTCCCTCTTTTGTCACTCTCATTTACTACGTTTTTATGTGTTTACCTGTAAATTGAAGTATGCTTCTGACTTTATCTTCTGCTCTCAGCACTTGTAATTTTTTTAACCATAGCTTTATTGTTACATAATGAAATGGCCTGCTTTTTACTGTATAATTTATTATGTGATTATTTACTTAGTAATTTAGTCCCTGAGACCTTATGTCTTCACAATTCCTCTGCTACTCACAGATGATTATTATTTTTTAAATTAAAATTAGAAAGAGAGGGGCCGGGTGGTGGTGCACACTTTACAGAGCTCAGGGGAGCTTCCACCTGCAGGGGGAGAACTTCGTGAGTGGTGAAGCAGGACTGCAGGTGTCTCTGTCTCTTCCTCTCTACCACTTCCTTCCCTCTCGATTTCTGGCTGCCTCTATCCAGTGATTACAATAAAGATAATTTTAAAAGTAAACAATTTAGAAAGAGACAGAGAGGGAGAGAGACAGAGGTAAATAGAGAAAAGGAGAGATAGCAGACTACCGTCCACCAATGCTCTCCTTGGCGCCATGCTGGCTACTCTGACGTGGTTCTAGGGTCTTGAACCTGGGTCTGTCTGTACACGGAGCCGTGTGTTCACTCTCTGACTGAGCTACGCCTGGCTCCCAGCACAGCTACTTAATTAACCCCAGAAACTCATCACCATTCAGATAGTTAACTTACTTACCATTCCCAGCTGATTATTTGGATTCCTCTTATTCTCTGTCCTGAAAGCTACTGAAGGTAAGTATCATTCATTTAATATATTTATTATTTACTTATCCATATGTTGAAGTTAGTAGCTTCTTCTTTCTGCCATGGGGAGTATTCCAGTGTACAGATATACTACCATAATATGGTTATCTTTTCTTTTTTTTTGTATTAGTCAACTTATGACATGTTGAATTGGACCTACTATAAAAATATGTTTCCAACACAGGTGATTTCAACTGAGTGGAAATACTCCTGAGTAAAACTCTCAAAATTGTAAAAGCAGCTTCCATCAGGCCACTGTCTCTTCCAACAATACCTCCACATGTTCAAGTTTTCACAGGTGCAATAGGGCCTAGTTTGACTGAAGCTAACCTCAGGCATCCTGTCTGGTCACAACGCTACTTCAGTTGACTTGATTCAGTAAGAGTTAACCCAAAATGAGGACTAAGCTGAGGTCTTCTACAAAGGAAGTTTCTCTCTTCTGACAAGTTATCAAAAGGGAAATTACCCTTTAGAGGTAGCTGAACAGAAGCAAATAACCTAACGCGCAGGCACTGAAGTTGTAGGCAACTGACTTAAGCAAGAACGAGAGCTCTCTTTACAATACAGCGTGCATTCTGCGTGAAAAGGTGGACAGAGAAAGACCACGATCCCTGCCCGCAGCTCATATGTGTATTTTGCAGTTTCGAGATACATGCATCAAAGATGTGTTGACATATGAAAGCAGTTTTCAGTGGGCTTAGTAATATTCTCAGATTAAAAAATCCCTAGTGTATAATTAGAAAGTCAAAACTGGCTTATAATACAATGCGGATAATACTGGTCATTTTCTGAAGCTTAATATGAAGTGAATATTGACTCACCCTGTGCACCTTTTTATGGAATGAAGTTTGTGATGAGAGATTTTGAGGCTCTTAACCTTTAATCCTAAAAACCCATTTCACAAAAGCTGACTTTTGCATTTAAAGATAGTTTTCTTTTTTAAGATGAGCATCTTGAAAATGAGTTTCACTCATTTAGAAATTGGAAACCAAAAATTTAACTGTTCCTTTTCATTTTTTTTTTCTTTCAGATAGCCACAGGTGAGGGTAGTATTGGGAAGGGCCTGGTTCACAGGTGTCTGTCCTTCAGAACTATTTCTTTAATAAATATAAGTTCTGAGTTCATATTTCATTGTGGTAGAATTTTGGGACAGAAAAGATCTCATCAGGGCAACAAGAGATAGCTTGCCTGGTAGAGACAGACTTCATCCAGCTGAGGACTTGGGTCTGAGCCCCCAGCCCTCATTGCATAAGACTGAAGCATCACAAGCCCTCAGCAGGGAATCACTGCTGTGGCCTGGGGTAACTCTCCCCTTTCTGCCACTTCCCTCTCTGTCTCTAACCTATCTAGAAAACACCAGTCTACAGAAAGTGATGCATAGAATTTCAGTGAAAAAGCCTTTTGGGGAAAAAAAAAAAAGAAGAAAAGAATATAAAAGGAGTTCACTGTTTAAAATAACATAAAAACTACTCTGTCACAAATAAAAATGTATATACCTTGATACATTTAAATAGTTTAAGTATACATTGAGTAAAGAAAATATCAAAATCCACTATCTGGATATTCATGCTTTATCCTTTTGAATTTTATCTTTTTTTTTTTTTGCCTCCTGAGTTATTGCTGGGGTTCAGTGTCAATTGGGACTATGAATTCATCCCTACCAGAGGCTATTTCCCTCCTTCTTTCTATTGTATAAATAGGGCAGAGAGAAATTAGGAGAGGAGGGGAAGGGAACGAGGGAGAGAGAAAGATAGACACCCACAGACCTCCTTCACAGCTTTTGAAGCTTCCCCACAGCAGGTGGGAGTCAGTGCCTGAACCTGGTACTGTGTACACTCAACCTACAACTCACCTTTCTGCCCCCATTTTACCGTTTAGAATGAAACTTGTCCCATATCCTGTAACTGTTAAAATATGGAAAGATTATATTAGTGCACAGAATCTAGTACATTAATTTTTGCACTCTAAGTTCTATAAAATAGCCCCTGAGTAACGTGAGTCTCTATTATTCAACGTATGTAAGTGTGAAGTGATGAATGTTACTATCTTTTTTTTCATCTCTTTGCTTTCTGTTAGAAATTTAACAATGTTTACAAAGTTATAACCTATCAGGGGTATCATTGACCATTTATGCATAGCCTATAAGTCACTGGACCCTTCCTCCACTCAAGTCCTTCTCTGCCTAACCTTTTCAACACCAGAGTTCTCATAAAACCATAGTCATGTGTTTCCCATGTGGAAATGAATGTTGCTTTTAAAGTTTGCCTAGGATTTTTTTTGTGTTCAGCAACTGCTTAACAAATGCATTAGTATATACAAGTATGTGTATGTATATGTATATATAATATAATATAATATAATATAATATAATATAATATAATATAATATAATTAATATAATATAATATAATATAAATGTAGTAAGTAACCACATATATATATATGGTTTATGGTTACTTACATTAAGCACATTCTCACAAAGTTCCTAGTCATGTGACTCCACATTGAAACAAACACAAACATATAAAGAAAGGCTATGAACTTATCAGCTAAGTACTTAGGCACATTCTTTCTAAATACTGTTTTTCAGGATCAAATCATGGCCATATAATCCGTCTTAAAATACACAACACTTTTCTCTTCAAGCCTCACTTCTCAAAGTACTCTCATTCACAATGACCTAAATGAAGCTAAAGCTTTCAAAACACTAAGGTTCAACAACAGTATTTCAGTGTGTATGAACACCTTGGTGTTAGATGCTGAGGGAATATGAAAAGGCATCTTAATAGCACAGAGCAATTATCCAGGTCCTTTATGCATAAAATATACAGTTCAGAAAGCATCTCAACTCTGTCCTCCTAATGTGAGAGTTTGCTCATTAACTTACCACACTGACTGCACAAGTCCCCTGATAATGGACCACGCTGGAGAGAGTCAGCTCTTACTGTGCACTACGGTGACTTTTCCTGCTGTAAGGGGAAGGGGTCATCCAGTTGAGTCAATAGTTTCTTAACAAAAGAACCCTCATCTTCAGCTAGAATTATTTTAGGTTAGCTTAGTGAGAACAAGCATACTCTTTGTTTATTTTCCATGTGCTGGTCACCAAGACCACCATTCCCAAATTCCCAACTATAAATTCCTATAAAATCAGTCTGTCCCCCATATGGTGAAATTCTATTGTAGTGGTTCTTATAGCTAGTGATCATAAATAAATTCACTTTAACATTTTTAACAGGGACCACTGAAAATAGTTTTTCTTTGTGTGGTGTCATCCAAGAAGAGGAGAAAAGATCTGTTTTAAAGAGACTTGTTTCAAAGAAAATTGAATACTTGAAGATTAGGGATAAAAAAAAAAAATGATGGCAGCATCAAGAAAGAGACCAGGGATATTTTAAAAAGTAAGATTATATAGTCAAAAGTCAAGAGTGAAGTGATTATGTAAGACTTGTTAAAAAGCAGAAAACAGGTTTTAGAAACACAACAAAACTGAAGTCTTCCTGGAGAATCACAACATAGTGTCACATTCCTTTCATGCCTTCAAATTCTGATGAGCATTGCAGTTAGAGGAAGAATGCTGCTAAGTCCACAGTGGTGGTGTTAGTTTTGATAGTTTGAACCTAAAAGGGCTTAGTCATTGTCTTTCAATTTCTCATTGAAATTCATACTTTCACCTCTGGCACTTCCTACAACCTTTTGTTTACTGAGGTTACTCTAAGGAAGAACCACTCACTGGGTACTGTAGCTGAATACAACAGAATTTTGTCATATCTTAGTTCTGGAGGTTAGAAGTCTGAAATAAGATTGTTGCTAGAACTTTGTTCCCTGAAAAAAACCAATAGAGAAATCCTTTATCTCTCTGTAATTTCTAGTGGTTCATCAGCAGTTTTTATTTTATTTTATTTTTAAGTCTTTTAATTTTAGGCTACTTAATCCTGATTCTGCCTTCAGAATTAATTGGAGTTCTCCCTGTGTGTTGTCCTCTATGTTCATCTTCTCATAAAGATGATTATTTTTGGAACGATACTTTCATTATTTCACTCTGACCTCATCTTAATTGAGTGTATATGAAATTATCCAACTTCCAAATGAGTTGCACTCAGTCATTTTTTTTACTCATACTGGAACTCAACATATTTTCTTGGGGGATAGATTCAACCCACTGAAAATGATAAGGCCATCATACACTATTCACACTGACATTCGTTTACTTTGAGTAGAATCACATACAAGCAGGTCTCTGTGTGTGTGTGTGTGTCTAGCAATAATGTTGGAGAGGATCAAGAATACATTATGTCACAAGTTATTAATTATGAAGCGAAGAGCTTGAGTATTGTAGAAAATGTTTAATTTTTCAATTCATTTTATCTCTTATTATTACTGAGGTTTTGTGACACTTGTTATAAAGCATAATTAAGTGAGATTTGTGCATAGGCTTGTAAACATTAGGGTAAACTAAAATGTCATTAACATCATTAGGATAATGTTGAAAATAAATTATTGACCCTTAAAATTCACAGTGGAAATGACATTACCTGAAAATCACTAGCCATGAATACACTCCATTTCTGAGTTGCAAGAATATTCCTAATGTGGAAGTTATGGGTATAGGACAGTGTTGGAAAATATGGCGATTATATCACAATTGTGCCGTTCATTTTCAATAACATCTCGAAGACTATTTATGAAAGGAAATAATGTACTCTCTGGTTTCTCTGGCTAAAAATGTCACCAGAGGGAGTCGGGCGGTAGTGCAGTGAGTTAAGCTCATGTGGCGCAAAGAGCAAGGACCAGTATAAGGATCCCGGTTCGAGCCCCTGGCTCCCCACCTGTAGGGGAGTCTCTTCACAGGTGGTGAAGCAGGTCTGCAGGTGTCTGTCTTTCTCTCCCCCTCTCTGTCTTCCCCTCCTCTCTCCATTTCTCTTTGTCCTATCCAACGACAATGACCTCAGTAATAACTACAACAATAAAATAAGAAGGACAACAAAAGGGAAAATAAATAAATATTTTAAAAAATTCATAAGAAATGCTTTCCTAAGAATAAACTTTGCCCTAAGAATTTTATTAAGAATTATTTCCTAACAATTAACTAAGGCTACTGTTCTCATGAAGAAAGTTCTTAGAAATAATTTTTTTCTCATAACCGCTTTACTAGTTTTGGTATCAAAATGAATGATTATGGCATGCAATGTATTGGAGAGACAAACATTCGTACTGTTAAGAAAATTTAAATATTTATGTCTAATTTTCATTCTGAAAAATAGTTGTACTTCAGAAGTTGGTAAACAAATTTTCAATTTTTTTTTTTAAAGAAACCAATTAGTATGTTTTGCCTGTGATAAGAGCTCGAGGAAGACCTAATAAAGGGGCCAGTGAGGGTCTGTGCTACCTTATATGCGACATATCTGAGCCCTGGTTCCTACCACATGGGAGGTGCTGTGTTATAGGAGTTCTCTGATACTATGGTGTCTCTACTCTCCCTCTCTCTCTCTCTCTCTCTTTCTTTCTCTCTGTCCTCTTTCTATCTATCTGAGTGATAAAACAGTCAAGGAATTGTGAAACTTCAAGTCTGTGTAGTCTTGGCTCTGCAAAAGATAATATAGTGGGTTTTCTATTCCAACGTGGGTTATAATTCTACCTTTGAGCTACAAGAGCTAGCAAATAGCTCTGCTGTGTTCAGTCTTTACCAAGTCTCACCCCTTACAGTAATGGGATACTTCACTGAGTACTGCTTTGTTAGCCCGCGTCCATCAGCTCAATGAAGACAGTTCTGCAATTCGCGGTATTGTGCCTTCTCTGAGCCAGTGGTTGAATATGAATGCAGGACAGAGGAAGGCCTGCTTACACCTTGATTCACAGAACCTGAAGGCCTCCGATTCAGAAAGAATGGATTTTCTTCCCAGAGAAACTAAGGATTAGGAGATCAACAGTCTAATCTACTGTTGGGTTCCTTCTGTGAGTTTTGGTTCCTGTATGTGAATGCAGTGTTTTGGACTCTTTCTCTTGAATATAAACATTGGAGTGACTGGATCACATCTAAAACAATGTATGTTTTCTGAACCCTTGAGTCCTTTATTTACTATAATCCTTTACTTACTATAATCCTTTACTTACTATAATCCTTTATTTACTATGATCCTTTATTTACTATAATCCTTTACTTACTATAACCCTTTACATACTATAATCCTTTACTTACTAAAATCCTTTACTTACTATAATCCTTTACTTACTATAATCCTTTACTTACTATAATCCTTTACTTACTATAATCCTTTATTTACCATAATCCTTTACTTACTATAATTCTTTACTTACTATAACCCTTTATTTACTATAATCCTTTACTTACTATAATCCTTTATTTACTATAATAATTAAGGAAAACAAAGCAGTTGGTAGATATTATAAATGTATACTGGGAAAGTTAAAGAATTTTATAGGAAAGAACAACAAATTTCTTAAATTCACATATTCACATTAAAATATTATCATTTATTGGGGGCCGGGCTGTAGCACAGTGG
Organism: Erinaceus europaeus; assembly: GCF_950295315.1. Classification (NCBI taxonomy): domain Eukaryota; kingdom Metazoa; phylum Chordata; class Mammalia; order Eulipotyphla; family Erinaceidae; genus Erinaceus; species Erinaceus europaeus. Next base: position 2,099,263 of record NC_080179.1, read on the forward strand.
GTTAAGAGCACATGACGCAAAGCACAATGCAAAAAATGGCCGAAACCATGTTTGTTACCACAACTGTGTGTTGACTCACTTGTGTTGACTCACTTGATTACTGATAAATGGTTTACCTAAGGGGAAATGGCCTGCCCAGGGGCGGAATTAATACTTGTCTCGAGGGATTCCACTGTTTCAAAGCTTATCATCTATCAAGCAGAGAAATGGCTCCTGGCATACCCTCCCTTTGTTTAAATTGAGTTTAAATTGAGGCAGGCAATTGGGGGTGAGGAGCGGAGACCCTAACAGCAGGTTTGGTGGGCATAACCAGAGGAGGGAAGTATTGACCCGATTCCTCCCGCGGGGTGAGTGCAAAACCAATCTTCCCGCATTTTATAAGGCTCTCAGTGTCTTTTTGGGGAGGGGAGGCAGAGCCACAGTTTCTAGGGAAACAATTTTTGTTGCTGACACCAGCAACAAAAATTTGTTGCTGCTGAAATCAGGTTTGCTTCACGGGGGACTCAGAGGCGGACGATAGGGTCCTCCCCCTTCAGTGCTTTGCCTTGCACCCCTTACTAGTGTCCTTGCCCTGCCAAGGTTGGATGTCTCTATGCATAATTCTGAGTTTTATGCCATCCAAAAAGGGGGTCTGTCATCCTCAGGTTCAGCCAGGCCTCTGTCAGCCAAATCAAGTCTGTGATAATGTATTTGCAAAGGTTTTGATGACAAGGAGTCAATCTGCCATTTTATAAAATCAGTAATCTTATTAAAAATAAAGGGTCCTTAGGTAATCATTAACAAAAGACTAATAAGGGTCCCATAAGGGGCTCTGTAGTGACTCAAGACTATTTGTGGTGGAGTCTATAACCTGTTGTAATTTTTCAGAAAATTCATGGGAGGAATATATAGAGTGTCCTAGCATGCCACCAGCAAGTCTAAGGGAAGCAGTCAGTGGATGTGATGTCCAGGGGAAGAAACACAGCACGTCTGGTCTTCTGGTGGTGAAATTTTTCTTCTTCATAATGGGTCAGCTGTGGAACAAGCAAAACTAGGAGGCAAGGACCAGGTAGAGAAGAATTGACATGAAAATATAGGATGGTGTTTATCAAAACACAGAGGAGGTACAGACACATTAGAAGTTAAGGTGAAGTTCCTTGAACATCGAGGAATATTTTTAGAAAAGTGAGCAGTCAATAAGCATGCAAAGTCAGCAGTGGTAGGTCAGCAGAAAGAGAAGACTTGGATAAGCTGGTGAGGTTAGCTGGACTATATACTGCCATGGCGTCCTTTGTGGTAAGGACTTGCCAACAGGGACTCTGGATTTTGTAAGAGCAATAATGTCATCCACTATAATAAAAGGAAAACAAACATGGACATCCAGTGTTGAAAAAGAGAAAAAGGATATGTCTCTGTGACTGGAAAAGTGGGTGGCTTTGTCAATGAGATACAATAAATGGACAATTCAAATTTTTGTAAATATTAAAAAGGTTTAGTATGTTATTTCATTGACACTTTAGCCAACTGAATACTGGGGGGTGCATTCCCCCTTTTTTTTTTTTAATTGAGCTTAAGGGTTTTAGTTTTTCTTGTTTGAGCTGTAGCCCACATAAATTTGGAAAAAATATCAACTGAGAAAAAAAAATGTGTTTTTGTTTACTAAACATGAGCAGGTGAATTACATCAATCTGTCAGAGAGCATTGGCTTTTATCAATGGAGATTAATCTTAAAAGTCTGAATAGCAAGATCTTAATTAAACAATGCAGGAGCCAGTAAAGTGCTCTCACTATGGCAGGTCAAGTGTTACAATTTTAAGAGGCATGTAAAAAAAATGAGAAAATTTTAGGATATGAGTGACTTTAGGAGTCATCACACACCCATAAATAAAAAATTAAAAATGTTTAGTTTTAAATCTTACCATATGAGCAGTGAGTTCTTCATGTGCAGATATACCTATAATTATTTACTTAGGGAGAGAACTTGTACCAAGTTAATTGATGATCTAATGGTTAGAATTGGCTTGAGTTCTTTCATATGATTTTAGAAGGCTCTTTATTAGAATATACCAATATGTTATAGAAAGTCAATACCTAATGTGTTGACATGATAAAATGTTTACCATTTTTTAGCATTATTTTAAACTGATTAGACAGTTTAAGCACACTATTATACCTTTAGTTTACTAAGATCTTTACTCATCACAAGGCTATCATGAGTAAGAATAGATATAAAACTCTTAATAGATTTTGTTCCTTAGAACTCTCATATGGCAACTTAAAAGGCTAAAATAAAAACCTCATAGCTTAAATGTTCAAAATATTAATTTTGTTAAATCATGATTTGCCAAAACAAATCTTCTATCAGACCAGAAGCACAATGTATTACCTTAATTTATCAAGAATAAACCTCTGGCAGTGTCTTAAAACAAACCAGATAATTTTTAAAAGCAGAAAGATATAAAGAGGAAAACCAGAGCAAAAGCCTCTGGCTTATAAATAATTAACATAACCATTGTGTTATCTTTTACTAACCCAAGCCAGTCTTAAAAACAATTTTAAGTAAAATGTTAAACTTTGTTTGTTAGGATCTTTGTTTATCACAAAGCTATCACACCCTTAGTGCAGCTATGAACAAGGGTGGGTACACAACTTAATTGATCTTTCACTTTGATTTGGATAGGTAACTTAAAAAGCTAAGATAAACCTTATAGCTGAAATGTTAAAATAAATTTTTACTGTTAACATTTTTTAGATGACCATTTTACACTAAATAATTTTGTTGAATCACATCTGCCAAATGAAAATTTTTTATCAGGCCAGGAATAGCACATTTAACCCTTTTTTTCCTGGCAAGGCCACTGCTCTACACTGACTGGGTTATTAGAAAGTCAATTCAAGCATGGAATTAACAAATTAACAAACAGTGGCAGTTGGTATTGGGGTGCTGGTAATATTTACAATTCTCACAAGAGTGAGAGAGACTGTAGAGGCATTTTACCATGCCTAGAGATCTCAGAAAATCCTTTAACTAATGAATTGATGCTGATATTAGCTATCAGAAGGACGAAACTGTCCTTTATTTTACTTTGGTAAAGGTGTGCCAACTCTATGAGTTGGGATCTTTAAAACCACATTTAGCTTAACTAAATCTTATTTAAAACTTAAAACAAACTTTAGTTACTTAGGGGTTAACACACATTAATGAAAACAAGGTTAGCACAGACTTAAAACATACATTCTTGGTGAAAAGAAAAATTTTTCCCTTTGAAAAATTGCTTTGGTTTTTGGATTCCTAACCCACAGACTATCTACCCCCCAGGAGGGGCGTTAGTGGCTAGGGAATGATTGACTGGAGTCTTTGCCAATCTGTGGAGCAGTAGCTCTGTGCTGTGATTGGCTGTGTGGGCGGAACAGGCAGGCTTAGTTTACCGCACACAGAGAAAAATCTTTGAAATTCTTTTTCTGGGCTAAGGTACATTTTACAGTTTTAAAGAAACAAATCATTAAATTTCTATCAAAAGTGTGTGCTGGTTCTTTGATTAATAGCTTTTAAGTTAAAGAGAACGTCTTGTTTGATTGATTTCATGAGGGAGATTAAAGGGAGGAGGACACCAATCGGGATTGTAGTATTTGGCAGCCTCTTTTTCTAGCAAAGCCTCATCCTCCACGGAAAGTGCTTCAGGAGAGGGGGGGTTTTGTAAAACTGGATAGAGGCGGGGGAAAGAATGCTGGGTTTCATTCTCCTGTGAATTAGCAATAGGAGGATCAATGGAGGGAACTTTAGTGAGTGAGGTGGAACCTGTAGGGAGGGGAACAGGGCTTTTACTTTCATCGGGTGCTGGGAGGCTTTTATTTTGACTGGGTACTGGGGGATCAAGATCAATAATCACAGAAGGGCATTGGGATGGGGTCTTTTTCCTGGACGGTGGACTAGAAAGTTGCCGGAGGACCTTTTCACCCTCTGTAATAAGGTTTTTAATATCAGGGTGATTATTATAAATTTTTAAGATATCATTAATTAAATTCCAGTAACAAAAGGCAGAAACAGGTACACGTTCAGGACCAAAAGACTGATAGTGATCATTAAGACAGTCACCAATTCCCCTCCAATGTTTCTCATCTATAGTGCCTTCCTGGGGGAACCAGGGGCAAATATTTACAATATAATCTAAAAACTTCTTTAATTCTTTCTTTTTAACCCTAGTTCCTCGTGTCTTGAGTGACTCCTTGAGTCCTTTAATGAATAAATCTTATTTGCTAAATTCATGTCCCATGGTTTTGCTTACCTCAGCCGCTGTGACACTCTCCTCCAGATGCGACTCATGGTCAGGTATCTCCGTGGCGATCTCTGCGAGTCTTTGCGTTACCCCCTCGGCCGCGGTGACTCGGTGAATTCGGGTAGGCCTACCCTCTCGATTAGCGGAGTTCCTAGGTCCAGAAGGCTTCTTCGCCCCACGCTTGGGCACCAGAATGCCCCAACCAGCAGGGCGGTGAACAGGGGCTAGGAACCTAAAAAGACCTGGAATGACAGGGACAAGAGACACGAAAGAACGACAGCAAGTCAAGTTTCTGATCAAGCTGCAAAATTTTATTGTGTTCACAGGCATTATAAGGCTTTGGGGAAGGAGAGGGAATGCTGGAGGGGGGGAGGGGGGAGCAAATTTCAAAGCGGAATGTTCCTTGCAACAAATGGCTGAAACCATGTTTGTTACCACAACTGTGTGTTGACTCACTTGATTACTGATAAATTGTTTACCTGAGGGGAAATGGCCTGCCCAGGGAGGAAGTAACACTTGTCTCGAGGGATTCCATTGTTTCAAAGCTTGTCATCTATCAAGCAGAGAAATGGCTCCTGGCACTTTATTTACCATAATCCTTTACTTATTATAATCCTTTATTTACTATAATCCTTTATTTACTATAATAATTAAGGAAAACAAAGCAGTTGGTAGATATTATAAATGTATACTGGGAAAGTTAAAGAATTTTATAGGAAAGAACAACAAATTTCTTAAATTCACATATTCACATTAAAATATTATCATTTATTGGGGGCCGGGCTGTAGCACAGTGGGTTAAGCGCACATGACGCAAAGCACAAGGACTGGCGTAAGTCTCTAGGTTTGAGCCCCTGAATCCCTGCAGTGGTGAAGCAGGTCTGCGGGGTGTCTGTCTTTCTTTCCCCGTCTCTGTCTTACTCTCCTCTCTCGATTTCTCTGTCTGATCTAATAACATCAATAGCAATAACAACAACAACAACGACGAGAGCAACAAAATGTGAAAAATGGCCTCCAGGAGCAGTGGATTCATAGTGTGGGCATCAAGCTCCAGTGATAACCCTGGAGGCAAATACATAAATAAATATCAAAATAAACACACTATCATTTATTAGTACTTAGACATAAGACACGCAATTCTCTAGCCATTTTCAAACAACCTGAGAAATTCAGTGGCTAAGTATTGAATTTGCATGACTACAGATATAATATAATAACAAATTTACACAAATTAAAAATAAAAGAGAAATAGGCCTGCTAGCATATTACAAAATGTTTCTATTATAAATATCTATTTTATGAGAGACAGAAAACTCAGAACACTGACCTGCTACTCTCACCTAGAAGTGAACTTGGGACCTTAGGCATGCCCTTCCTCTATCCCCTGAGCTACCTGTGACTGTCACAGAAACTGTTACAGCTCTTATGCACCTCAATTTTCACCAAAGAGATTTCATAATCATGCATATATAATGCACATATAGGATCTTAAATTCATGTAACTATACACATATCTGTACATGGAACCATATAACTACATTCACAAATGTGTATTTCTATGTATGCTGTTAAATTACTTCTATGCTATAGCCACCAATTTCTAATTTTCAAGATATATATTGTTATCTTTTACATTAACAAAAATGTGAAGCATAAAATGTATTTTATTGGGATCCCAGTTGTGGTACACCTGGTTGAGTACACATATTACAATGCACAGGGACCCAGGTTTGAGCCCCAGGGGAAAGCTTCACAACTGGTGAAGCAGGGCTGCAAGTGTCTCTCTGTCTCTCTCCCTCTCTATCAACCAGTTCCCTCTCAATTATTGGCTGTCTCTATCCAATAAACAAATAAAGACAATAAAAATATATAAATATATACATATATTTTATTATAAAGACATTTGGAAATATCTACTTAGCAAATTCAATCAGTAACATAATTCGATGAATAACTGATGAGAAAATGCTAGTGTCAGAATTAATGAGTAATTAGAAGTATTGTTAATCTTCATTTGCCTTGTAGATGAATTTACAGCAGGATATACTTATGATTAGAAAATGATAAAGATGCTTGGGCCAAGTTTGTATTTGCAATTAAATTCTTTTCAATGTTACATGTTAAGAAAATGAATTAATCAGTACTAGAGGTTTGCTAAAGTATATATCTGGTAACACTCTTATTTAAATTATAATTACACAAGCATTCATGAGCAAATATTCTCACTCTGGATTAGTATAAGAATTGTTCTGAGAGTTTACTCTTCTAGAAGATCATTCTTTTATACATATATGTACATATGCAAAGAAGTCAAGCATAGATTAGGCTTTATTTTTCTATTCCTTGTTCACACAGAACAATTGATGCAAAAAGAATCCTAAGATTAATAGTCCTCTCATTTGTTTCCTGCCTAATTCCCTGCGACCATCCTTGTTGTGTTTAGTTAAAATTTTCACTTAGCAAGCCTTGGACTATATGACTGTTTTTTTTTTTTTAATTATTTAAGAAAGTATTAATGAACAAAACCATAGGGTAGGAGGGGTACAATTCCACACAATTCCCACCACCCAATCTCCATATCCCACCCCCTCCCCTGACAGCTTTCCCATTCTCTATCCCTCTGGGAGCATGGACCCAGGGTCATTGAGGGATGCAGAAGGTAGAAGGTCTGGCTTCTGTCATTGCTTCCCTGCTGAACATGGGCATTGACTGGTCAGTCCATACTCCCAGTCTGCCTCTCTCTTTCCCTAGTAGGGTGGGTCTCTGGGGAAGCTGAGCTCCAGGACACATTGGTGGAGTCTTCAGTCCAGGGAAGCCTGGTGGGCATCCTGATGACACCTGGAACCTGGTGACTGAAAAGAGAATTAACATACGAAGCCAAACAAGTTGTTGAGCAATCATGGACCCAAAGCTTGGACTAGTGGAGAGGAAGTGTTAGGGGGGTACTCACTGCAAACTCTAGTGTACTTCTGCTTTCAGGTATATATCTTGCAGTAGTTTGTTGGGAATGGTGTTTATGTACACTCCTAGTAAAATGTAGTCATATACATCACTAGTTAATTAATACGAGAGGGGGAAAATTAATTGTATGTCTCGAAGTTTTTCAAAACACAAACTGAATCTTTTCTCAATATATGCAGTGTAATTGATATGCAGACTTTCTCAAAAGCCTAGACCAAGTAGATCAGAAGCATCCAATAGCACAGCTATATACAAGATACTGGGTACTGTACAGCAAACCCTAACAAAAGGACTTTTCAAAGTTAACCCAATTACCAAATAATGTGATGATAACATTAATTATCCATTGTCTTTTTGAACCCTAAGACAGCAGGAACCTCACATCTCCACTATAGAGCCTCTACTTCCCCCAGTCCTGGAACCCTTGGATAGGGCCCACTTTCCCGTATGCCTCTCTACCAATCCATATCAAATAATATTGCATCTGCTGATCACAACCTAACCAACGCAACGATTGCCACCTCAACATGCTTCACTTCAGACTGTGTCCAGAGACTTCAGGTGTGGAATGACAACCCTTCAGCTTCATCACTCGGGTGAGACCTTTCCTTTCATAGTATTCTCTAATTCCATCCCAGGTGGTTCACTTTCTAACAAAGTCCCAAAACCTAGATATACACCAGTTTCTGTGAGAGAGAGCATATGTTCACATGTATCCATAAACGACTGCAATATATGACTGTTTTTAAATTACAAATAAATAAGATTTGTGTGAATCTTAAACTCATTGATTTTCACAATACTAAGATACTTTGCAAACAAATGAGTAAACATTCAGGAAAGAAGTGTTTGTTTAAAAACATAATCATAGAACTTTCTCAAGAAAAGTGTAAAGCAGGATATCTGAAACAGACTCATTTTAAAGAAAATGTGTTCCCACAAATCACTACCATAGAAATTCAAATCAAGACAACAGGGAGATACTACTTCATACCTGTGAGAATGTTAGAGATTAAAAAGGACAAAACCAGCTAGTGCTAACATCACTGTGGGGGAAAAACAAATCCTCTTACATTGTTGACTGAAATGTAAATCATGCCAACCCTTGCAGAAAATAAAAAGGAATTCTGGAGATTGCTCAGAACGTTGAAAATAGACCATATTACTGGCAGTTCTCCACACTTACACAAAGACCATAAAACATATCTGAAGGAATCTAGGTGCACTTATATCCTTATATCCGTAGCAGCACTATCTGTAATAGTTGAAGTCCACACAACAAGCCAAATACTCAACAACAAAGGAGTGGTGAAGATATTTGGGAGTCTATCAGCATAATGAAATTCTTACCCCGCTGTAAGGAATGATGCAACCAACTCCTTTGCCACATCTTGTATGAAACTTGAAGGAGTCACGTGAAGTAAGATAAGCCGGAAGGAGAACAAATACTGGGGGAGTTAACTCCTGTCTTTTACATTTACTCAAAATGCAAAGGGCAAACTGTATTTTGTTATAAAGACATTTGGAAGTATCTAGTTAGAAAATTCAGTCACTGGCATAAATTGGTGAATAACTGATGAAGAGTAAGAAACAAAGACGGAGGAAGTCTCAAGGTGGATATCTGACTGGGTATGCTTTACTGCAACAAGGGCAATGACTCTGAAGGGGTGTGCATTCCTAGGGAGTGGGAGGAGGGTGCCAGTCGGTGGGGATTTGCAGACACCCATCACAAGGAAGTAAGGCACTGCACACTTGTGGTAACTGTCTTAACAATCATTATTTCCCCCCCAAATAAAGTGATTTTTCAGAAAGACTTGTGCGTGCGTGCGTGCGTGCGTGTGTGTGTGTGTGTGCGTGAAGAGCACGGTTTCATGACATGTAATATCAAGGATCAGAGCTGATGTCTCACACATGCAGAGAACATGTTCTACTCTAAGGCACCTCCTCAGTTATCCACTTAAGCATTAGTCACTACAGAAATACCTAAGCCTAATCTCTGAAAATGTGTTTTTATTTTATTTATTTATTTATTTAAATTTTTATTTAAGAAAGGATGTGGCCCAGAGCAAAATGTTCCAGAGACAGAGAAACTGTCTCATGATGAAAGAGTAGAGGCTTTGGGAAACTTCTTCATAAGAAGAAAGGCAGCCTACAGGGGATGGGTAGCCAAGTTTATTTATCTGGGGGATGGGCAGGTTCGGTCCCACGTTGGTTGGGCGCCATAAGCCAGTCCCTGTTCAGGGCGTCATTTGCTGATCTAGCTTCGCGGGTGGGTGAGAGACAACCAGGGACTCATGGCTGAGCTGGGAACGCAGTTCAAGCTTTATTGACGAGTGGGGATACAGTTCAACAATCGAATCTCATCTAAATCTCTCTTCATTAGAAAGCCCTGTCTTCTATGTCTCCTGAGACAGAAGTGTCAGGAAGAGGAAGTACATAGGATAGGGGGTGGGGAGAAGGGAAATAGGGTGCGAAACAGTGGGGATTAAACCAGTGAAAACAATGATTATATAAGTAGACCACAAAGTCAAGCAATTCAACAGAAGGGGTCTTAGAAGCAGAATTTACAAGCAGACCAACAAAAGGAGACATTAACAAAATCATAGGATGGGGGGTACAACTCCACACAATTCCTGCCTCCCAATCTCCATATCCCATCCCCTCCCCTGACAGCTTTCCCATTCTCTATCCCTCTGGGAGCATGGACCCAGGGTCATTGTGGGATGCAGAAGGTGGAAGGTCTGGCTTCTGTCATTGCTTCCCCGCTGAACATGGGTGTTGACTGGTCGGTCCATGCTCCCAGCCTGCCTCTCTCTTTCCCTAGTAGGGTGGGTCTCTGGGGAAGCGGAGCTCCAAGACACATTGGTGGGGTCTTCAGTCCAGGGAAGCCTGGCCGGCATCCTGGTGGCATCTAGAACCTGGTGGCTGAAAAGAGAGTTAACATACAAAGCCAAACAAATTGTTGAGCAATCATGGACCCAAAGCTTGGAATAGTGGAGAGGAAGTGTTAGGGGAGCACTCACTGCAAACTCTAGTGTACTTCTGCTTTCAGGTATATATTTTGCCCTAGTTTATGGACACGTGTGAACATATGCTCTCTCTCACAGAAACTGGTGTATATCTAGGTTTTGGGACTTTGTTAGAAATTGAACCACCTGGGATGGAATTAGAGAATACTATGAAAGGAAAGGTCTCACCCGAGTGATGAAGCTGAAGGGTTGTCATTCCACATGTGAAGTCTCTGGACACAGTCTGAAGTGAAGCATGCTGGGGTGGCAATCGTTGTGTTGATTAGGTTGCGATCAGCAGATGCAATATTATTTGATATGGATTGGGAGAAGCATACGGGAAAGTGGGCCCTACCCTAGGGTCCCAGGACTGGGGGAAGTAGAGGCTCTGTAGTGGAGATGTGAGGTTCCTGCTGTCTTAGGGTTCAAGAAGACAATGGATAGTTATTGTTATCATCACATTATTTGGTAATTGGGTTAACCTTAGAAAGTGTGTTTTTAATGAACTGGCAAAATTACTCACGTATTTAGTGTGACTCCATGTCATCGGAAGGGCCCAGGTTCCAGCCTAGGGCCCACGGCATTGAAGAAAAGTTTGGTGCCATGATCTTCACTCTCTTTTTCTGCCTTTCTGTCTCTCTGTCTCTATCAAAATATAAATAAATAAATAAATAAATAAATAAATAAATAAATGGAAGATACTTTTTTGCAGGAGTTCTTTTATTGGAATATATGTCAAATGGTCATATTTAGAAAATAAATTACAATAAAGAGCAGTGTCAGCAATATAAAGTGTTTTCTCTTGGTTTACTTTTACTGTCACTGTTTTAAAATTGTTAAAACTGCACATTAAAATTATTTTTATAAAAGTATTGAGATTCCTTTTTCTAAATTTCATCTGTTTTATAGAATCATTTTACTATTGACTGGATTCCTGAACTTATCTACTTGACTTCCAAAGGAGTAGTCGTGAATTAGATCAATAATACTTTAATATTTATTCTGAGTTACCATGTTAGATTTGCAAACAAGAACAATAAGCAAATGAAATCAATAAAGTCAGTGTCATGCGGCTGTCGGACTACGTTGTTTTATATGTCCAGACAGTATTTTGGACTGTCACAACACTCCCCTATATGCAGTAGCCCATGACAATTACAAGGTAAAGATGAAATGTTGAATGTGATAATATTTTGATAAGCTTCCAGTTCCAATTAATAATTGTATAAACATACAAAATGTAGAGTCTGTTTTTCAAAAGTAATAATGACAGAAAAACAGCTTAGTTTTCAATAAATCATCATAAAAGCAATGATGGATGAGACTAAAATTAGATAAATCATACCTGACAGGAGATCTATCATGTAAGTAGTACTACATTAATTGAGCCTCACTCTTCCATCTTGTCTATCACATGTGCAAAAAATAACACAAATGTATTTTTGAGAAGAAAGAACAATGAAACAATAGAAATCCATTGCTAACAGAACCTGTCACTGATAAAACAATAAAATATTCAGAATAATGAACATAGTTGCCGGCTATTGGTAAGGTAAGGAGGAGGAGAATCAATATTTATTTCTGTAAGAATACCAATCTGGGCTTGTGGTATTGATATTTCTACAGCATGGAAGGTCTATTCGCAGAAAGGCTTTTTTATAAAGAACAAAAATGCGGAAGGTCAATCAATCTGTGTACTAAAATGACCATTAGATCATGACTATATTTTAAAATAGTGTAAAATGTTTTATGCTTACTGTGAAATGTTGGTATTATTTTAAGTACTACCATAATCAGCTATGTTGTATTATGTATGTTGGTCAATTCAAACACATACATTCAATTCAGTAAGCAAATGTGTTTAAACAGAAGTACGCTCTTCTGAGAGGAAAGCTAAACAAGTTCTTATTCTCCTCTCTGAGGCTAAGATACTTGCTGATCAGGGCTTCTGCTGTGAAAACCTTTAGCAGCTCTGCTTTCTCCTTTATCCTGCCACCCTGGGAGTGGAGCTATGGATTAGAAAGACACTGCTGTGGGTGACTTTTGCTTGTTATTCAACTTGGATACAGCTGAGGCCTCTTTAACTAATGCTAGCTTGATGACCTTTGGCTCCAAGTGGAATGAATTCATTTGAAAATGAAACGCTTTGCAAAAGATTCCCTAGTGTTAGAACCTCCAGCTAAACATGAATTGTCCTTTGCTCTCTATTGACCCGAATTTTGAATAGACTCAATGACCTAAATACACTTAAATAGCTATCAATTCCTCTTAAGGCAAACTAGGGTTAAAATGTCCAGATGCCTGCGAAGTGCAAGGACAGACTTAAGGATCCTGGTTCGAGCCCCCAGTTCCCCCCCAGTTCCTCCCAGGGGAGTCACTTCCCAGGCGGTGAAGCAGGTCTGCAGGTGTCTGTCTTTCTCTCCCCCTTTCTGTCTTCCCCTCCTCTCTCCATTTCTCTCTGTCCTATCCACCAATGACAACAAAAATAATAACTATAACAATAAAACAACAAGGGCAACAAAAGGGAATAAATAAATAAATAACTTTTTAAAAACACGTCCAGATGCAGCACTTACTTGGTATGTAATGTCTCTGACACTGATATCTGTGTGAATTTTCACTGCCTCTGAAATTGTTCAGTTTGTTTTTTTTTCCCAATAGCTAACTAGAATCAGTTTTTAAGAAAATGTTACTTATACATGAACTTTTGATTTCTGCTTTTTCCCCCTCAATTAAATGGTATGCAGATCCTAAGGATGAAGAGCGTATAGTAAAGAGTAAACTAAAATACACATGTAGTGCAACAGAGAAATACTAATAGGTGCATTGGATGAAATTACACACAGGGGAATATAATTAATAACTGAAATCTATGACCTACTGTGTGTTTATGTAAATTGGCGTAAACTCTGATATTACTGTCCCTGAGTTGGCAAGTCTACTTTAGTGTTAAACAGAGGAGATAAAGCAGGGTGTCATGTTGTGAAGTCTAAAATTTCACTCTCATAGTAACCTAGAGACTGAGGCTGAGATACTTGCTGATCAGGGCTTCTGCTGTGAAAACCTTTAGCAGCTCTGCTTTCTCCTTTATCCTGCCACCCTTGGAGCGGAGCTATGGATTAGAAAGACACTGCTGTGGGTGACTTATTTATTTATTTATTTATTTATTTACTTACTTACTTACTTACTTACTTACTGCCTCTGGGATTATTGCTGCTGCCTGCACTATGAATCCACTGCTTCTGTGGTCATTTCTTTCAATTTATTTGGATAGGACAGACAGAAATGAAGAGGGGAGGGGAAGACAAACCTCAGGCATTTCTATGCCAAAATGATGAGTCAGGGGAAAGGTAACTGAAAGAAAAAAATCCAATTTATAATTGATCCCAAAAAGGCAAGGATACGATACCTTGGGGTGATTCTAACAAAAGAGGCAAAGGGTCTTTGCAACAAAAAACCGTAGGACATTGTTCAAAGAAATAGAGAGTAGAACAGGAAAATGGAAAAATAAACCCTTCGTTAATGGACTGAAAGGCTAAATGTTATTAAAATGACCATCCTACCCAAAGCATTTCATAGATCCAACCAACACATCTATATTAAAAGCCTAATGATATATTTCAAGGAAATTGGTCCCAAAAATGTGTAACTTCCCAAAAATAGGAATAGTCAAAGTACTCCTGAGAAAAAAAGGGGGAAATGATAGTTTTATACTTCCCAGCTTTGGTTTGTTCTACAAAGCAAGAGTAATTAAAATATTGTGGTAAGAAAAAAAATGAACACTTAGACCAATGAAACAGAATCGAGAGTCCATAAATAAACCCACACATATGAAAAAGGAACCAAAACGATGTGATTGAAAGCAAACGGCGCTGGTAAAAGTGGACAGCCGCTTGTAGAAAAGGGAAAAACTAGAATTCCATTTAACACCACCCACCAAAATTAGCTCAAAATGAATTAGCAAACGTGATTTTACACCTCAAACTATAAAACACTTAGAAGAAAGCCTCAATAATTCATTGTAGGACCTTAACATCAAAGATGCATTTGGAAAATTAATCCCATGAGCATGTGAAATGAAAAGATTTATTAAATGGTTACACACAAAACTTAAGTTTCATATGTGGAAAAAAAAATAGTTATACACAGATCAACAGACAATCCAGTAACTGAGAGAAGAGATTTACACTTCATCTGACAAACAGTTGATTCCAAACACCTATAAGCAAACCATACACCTGAACAAAAGAAAAAAAAAATAACAACCCACTAACAATGTAGGCTGAAGAACAGAATAGACAGTTTTCTGAAGAAGAGTCACACATGGGTGTAGACATCTGAGGAAACATTCCACGTCACTTGCCGTTGGAGGAATGCAAATCAAAGGCATGACGAGCCTTCACTCCACGCATGCCAGGTTGCTCACGTCAAGAAATGAAACATGCTGGTGAGGATGTGGAGAAACCTGGCTCTCTGCTTCCATTGCTGGCTGGAAGAGCTGCTGGCACACCCTCCTCAGACACTGAATGGAGGGGTCTGAAATGAATGAGAGGGAAATATCTTGTGAGCCAGCAATAGCACTCTGGGCATTTATCCAGAAACACAAAACCACTAATTCAAAGAGACAAATACACCCCTCTGTGCACAGATAAATTATTCACAGTAGCCAAGTGATGGAAGCAGCCTAAAACATCCACCAGTGAATGAGAAGATAAAGAAATCAGGGAACATAAGCTCAATGACATACTACTCTGTGATTCAAAAATATATTTCTTCCTTTGGGATAAAGTGGATGAAACTGGAAGTGATTATGCCTGGTATAAGGATTTTCAAGACAAATAGCTACCAGATGGTTTTACTCATATGCTGAATATAGGAAATTGAAACACATGAACTTGTAAAAAGAAAGAAGAAAGAAAAGAAAATAGATAAGACAAGAAAAGAAAAAAAGAAAGTACCTATCCAAACTGTCTAAGAACTAAGGTAGTTGTCATTGTGTGGGTTGGAGACAGAGCACAGAACTTTGCTAGTGGATATGGTGCACAACTTTTCCCATCTTGTTTTATAATCTTGTAAATCATTAGTAAACTAGCATAAATTGATGGAAACACTACCCAAAGATATAAATTGAATTATATTCTGTATGCTAGACACTGAGCTCAATGATATAAACAGTGGTTTGGCTATGGAGTAGTAAGCTCCATTTTGCTCTCCGGGTCAACTAGGAAAAGTAACAAAAATCACCTGAAAACTCAATAAAATACAACCAGTATGTCTTCAGAAGTTCACCAAGCTTTGGTGTACTGCACCAAAGTAAAAGACTTTGAGATGTGTGTGGGGGGTGGGTAGGGGTGGGGGTGGGCTTCAGGTCCAGAAACATGATGGCAGAGGAGGACCTAGTGGGGTTATATTATTATATGGAAATGTTATTCATGTGCAAACTACTGTATTTTACTGTCGACTGTAAACCATTAGTCCCCCAAATAAAGAAATCTAAAAAAGGAAGTAGTTCACCAAGCCACAGGTGAGTAGGCACATGTGACTATTGAACAGAAATGAGGTGTGGGGAGATTTCCAGGACTAGAAGACCATTCTCAGTGATGGCTGCCTCCAAACAGCTGGGGTTAAGACTTCAGGGTCTTAATCAAAGAAACAACTGATAAGGAAATAAGGAAATAAATAAGGAAAGACAGAGAAAGAAAGAGAGAGAGAGAAAGGAAGAAAGAGAGAAAGGAAGGGAGGGAGGGAGGGAGGGAGGAAGGAAGGAAGGAAGGAAGGAAGGGAGGGAGGAAGGAAGGAATTGGGAATCACTTAAGCCATAGGTGAGTAAAGACGCATGTAGTTTGTGGACAGAAAGCGAGTAAAGGAGCTATTCCCAAGAATAAGAAGCAAGTTGTTTCTAAGACACGTAAGAACGCTGGTGGTGGTCTTTGGGAGGTAGAGGGTGGGGATACAGAAATTTGGTGGCAGGTGTGGTGGGGAACTATACATTGTCTGTCACCTTTCAATCTTGTAAGGAACTATTAATAACAAACAAAAATTATAAAAAATAAATAAATACTATGTAATGGTAAAACTGCTCTACGTAAACAATAGTAAATAGTCTACACCTTTGAATCATGAATTGGTTCCTGAAAAATCAGAAAGTAAAAGAATATAGAGATATAACTTATAGATTAGTTAGCACCAATTTTTTCCTTTGTCACAGTTAGTAAAATAATTTTTCAGGTATTCTTATATTTTCATTATTTAATATTATTAAAATTAAAATGTTAATATTAAAATTATTTTCATTATTTAATATATATGTAAATATATTTGAAATTGTGTGCTTTACCCAAGTTTCTTAGAAAAGTTTCTCACTTTTATGATAAAATCTGTTTCTTGATTATTTTTTTTGTCTTGTAATCCTGATGTGTGTCTAAATTAATGGTTTAAATACTTCTAATAACTGTAACAGAAAACTTAGAGATCAATTTTTTAGATTTTTCATTATTGTCTTAGTTCTTTAACCTCGCGATCACAAATGTTTGACTGGTTTTCAAAAATACAATCAGCACACACTTGACTTTTCCTAAAGTGCATGTAGAATGATTATTGCTTATAATTCACAAGTCAAGTATTCTTGAATTTCATCTCAGTTAATTTCTAGACTGAGGTGAAAAGTAGCTACAATTATAGTAGCCTAATGTGTTTTCTTAGTTCTCATTTAAGGAAACTAGCTTTCTAATCTATTGTTGAAGACTTGTTTTGGTGAAACAATGTACACCTCTAGAATTTGCTTCCTTTTAAGATGTATCATTTCATTCTCTTTAGGGAACTGTCAGTAGCACTTATATTTTCACATAATTGCATGTATTTAAAAATAAACATGGTGCTTAGTAGAATATGTTCATTTTAATGGTATTTAGATCTACAAAATAAACCATAACTTCTTCATAAAATACAGGGCTTTACATGCCCTAATCTTTTTATTCTCTAGATTCATCTCCCTGAAACTTTCTAAATACTGAGTTATCTTGAGTGTTTTGTAAGAATTGCTCATTTCTCTTTTACCTCCACATAGAACAATTCACCTGCCTAAAATTCCTTTCTGATTGATCATTGTACTGCCATGACTTTCTGCTCTATAACTCCATTAAACGTACACATTACCTGTCATTAAACTCACCAAATTTTTTCAAGTTGTATGAACAGTTGTTGTTCTGCATAGTACTTCATGTGAGTCTTCCTCCTATCCTGTCCTTAACCCACTCATATAGAAACCTACAGTTAGGTTCTTTTTTTCAAATCTAAACAGCTGTTATAGACAACAAAACTCTACAAAGTTCCTTTTGAATATTTAATTAGGTATAGAAGTTACTTTCTGATTTAGGTCCTAGTGGTTTTTCCCAAATGTAGACTTTTAACTGTATCCATCAACAGGACTGATTGCTATCCTAGTATTAATACTATTGAAAGTTAAAATTATAGTTCTCCTCTAACGGGAGAGCAAATATAAACACAGGTTTGAGCTGCCTGAATGTAATCTGTAGTAGTAATGGAAATTCTGATTTTATACATTTGAAACCATTTTGACATCTTTCCTTATATTAGAGTAAATATTACTCAGTATTTCAGAGTGATACAATATAGAGTTCTCTGTCTCAGATTTGCAATTTAGCACCATTAGAAGCTGTACTTCATATTATAACATTTGTTTCTTTTCTCCCCTCTCCTCTCCTCTCCTCTCCTCTCCTCTCCTCTCCTCTCCTCTCCTCTCCTCTCCTCTCCTCTCCTCTCCTCTCCTCTCCTCTCCTCTCCTCTCCTCTCCTCTCCTCTCCTCTCCCCTCCCCTCCCCTCCCCTCCCCTCCCCTCCCCTCCCCTCCCCTCCCCTCCCCTCCCCTCCCCTCCCCTCCCCTCCCCTCCCCTCCTCTCCTCTCCTCTCCGCCTTCAGGATTATCATTGGGGCTTGGTGCCTGCACTAGAAATCCACTGCTCCTGGGGGCCATTTTCCCCCTTTTGTTTATCATTGTTGTTGTTATTATTGTTGTCATTGTTGGATAGAACAGAAAGAAATGGAGAGAGGAGGAGAGACAGAGAGAGGGGGAGAGAAAGACAGACACCTGCAGACGTTGAAGTGACTCCCTGCAGGTGGGGAGCCGGGAGCTCGAACCGGGATCCTTACGCAGGTCCTTGTGCCTTGTTCTTTGCGGCATGTGCGCTTAACCCGCTGCGCTATCGCCCAACCCTTACAAAGCATTTTCAATGCTTAAGACGTTGCCCCATTTAATATTATAAGTTCGCATCTGTGTGACAGTATCTTAAAATCAGTACAAAAGCACAATGTATCATTTTTAAATCCCTTACGTTTGAGAAGCAGAAAGCTGGTCCACCCAGTGTAGCTCTGCCTGGGGCCACACGGCAGGACATGGGCGCCGTGGGAGGGGGTTGAGTGGGGAAGGCACCATGCACGGTCCCGTGGTGCTGTGGTCTCTCCACTATCTCTACCTCTCCTTCTTTTATTCTCCTATTTTGCCTTAATAGAAAAGAAAAGGAAAGGACCAGGTGGTGGCACGCCTGGTTAAGTGCCATAGTAAGAAGCCCCAGGAACTGCAGGAGAATCGAGTTCCAGCCCCTGCTCCTCGCCTTCAGGGGGAACACATCACAGACATCATAAAAGGTCAGCGTCTGCAGGTGTCTCTCTGCCTCCCTCCCTCTACACCCCCCCCACCCTGCCCTTTCAATTTCTGTCTGTCATATTTAGTGAAATGGAAAAAGAAAATATTTGCTTCCAGGAGCAGTGGATTCACAGTGCTGACACTGAGCTCCAGAGATAGGCATGGAGGCTAAATAAATGAATAAGAAAAAGAATAAACTACAGCAAATATAAGAAACATGGTTTGTTAAATGTATAATTGACTTTGAAAATACTGCATTCAATTAAAATTGAATAGCAATCTATTGGTTCTAACTTGACTGATATCCTTGCCCTAGTCATCTTTTTAAACAAGATCTATTTTTTAAAATGGTGTCAGCTCAGAGATAATTTAAATTTCATACAAATTCAATGATTCTCTTCATGAGCAATTTGCAGATCTTTTAAATAAATAAAGCTGTGACATTTGATATAATTAAGTTCAAAACCTCTCATGAAGCACATTTAAGAGTTTGTATTTAGCAGACTACTGCAGTGCTAGAGAAAGAATTTCTATAACAAACAGTTAAAGCAAATGTCATCTCTCACTGAACCACTTTTATTTATTTAGTGTTGAAAACATGAATAGAAATTCAGATACATTAGGACAGTGTAATAATCCCATCACATTAATGATGCAGATGGCATAAAGAGGTTAATTACAACTAAAGTAAAGGACTTTTGTTCATAATGTTCTTCCTTGAGATGCTGCCCACTCCACCTCCCTAAGAAATGTGCTTTCTCCAGACCTTCTACCTTCTGCAACCCTCAATGACCCTGGGTCCATGCTCCCAGAGGGATAGAGAATGGGAAAGCTGTCAGGGGAGGGGGTGGGTTATGGAGATTGGGTGGTGGGAATTGTGTGGAGTCATACCCCTCCTACCTTATGGTTTTGTTAATTAATCCTTTCTTAAATAAAATAAAAAAAAAGAGAGAAGGAAAACATTGGTGAGGTACTCTGCCCACAGCGGGGAAGCAGTTACAGAAGCCACCTTGATATATACACCCCATAATGACCCTGGGTCCATACTCTCAGAGGGCTAAAGAATAGGAAAGCTATCAGTAGAGTGGATGGGATACAGAGTTCTGGTGGTGGGAATTGTGTGGAATTGTACCCCTCTTATCCTATGGTCTTGTCAGTGTTTCCACTTTATAAATAAACATTTTTAAAAAAGGGAAAAAAAAAGAAGAAATGTGCTTTCTCTCTTCCCTTGGCCTTCTAACAAAATGTTACACATGTGATCATGCAGTCCTTAATTGAGATGATTAAGTCATTCATTTCCAGTTTATTTCAACCATAAAGAAATTACTTTGACAAAGTAATGGTTTTGTTAGAACATATTGAAAGGAATACCTTGAGAATTGCTGTATGAAAATACAAAATTAGGAACCAGGGGTGACACATCTGGTTGGGCCACACAAGTTACCCTGCACAGAGAACCGGGTTCAAGTCTTCGTCCCCACCTTCAGGGGGAAAGCTTCGTGAGTGGTGAAGCCATGTTATCAGTGTCTCTCTGTCCCTCTCCGTCTCTATTTCCCCCTTCCTCTCAATTTCTGGCTGTCTCCATTCAATAAATAAATTAAGATAAAAATTAAACAAAATGCCAAATAGTGCCTGCTACTCTATAGTATTAAGTGTGAGATATACATTGTATACAGAGCTATCTTGGCTGGTGGAATGATGAGCTTGTTCATTCACCCATCCAACAGATACTGTGCCGTATATTGCACATGCAAGTTACAAGCTATGAGATCTGCCTACATCATAATTCCTACAACTCACTGTAAGAAAAATTACAGTAGTTAAATAATCACACCATTAAATGTGAAACTACAACTGAATGATGACCATGTCCAGCTGAAAAGCAAATATAGAATCCAGAACTCCTAATTTCTGCACCCCATAAAGAATTTTGGTCCAGACTCCCAGTAGGGGAGAAGTGATAGGAGGGAGATAAGAAAGAGGGCCCTGAACTCCAGCTCCACCAGCACCTGGAGAGAGAGAAGGGAAAGGAGAGGGACATATGGAGGGAGTTATGTTGTCATGAGTAGTTTAGCGGGGGAGAGAGGATTGAATCAGAAGAAAAACAGGGCAATTCTACATAAGTGTAGACAGATAGCCATAGAGAAGATGGTTGGCCCATGTCTACAACTTTGGGGGAACTGGTGGATTGCAGTGGGGAGACTGAAGACTCAGAACCCTGGTGGGAATACAGTGGGTTTAAAGTCCTGTTGACATGGAATTTTGTAAAATAAAAAGTTAAAAACAGAATAAAATGAGATAGGAACATAGAATCTATATACTTCCCAGATTCATATGCTTAAGGTCAACTAATAGAAACAAAGGAAATTTTAACAGAATGATTAATTAGTTTATATAATCTATATAATTAAAATTATTCAAAGTCTTAATAAAGAGTAAAAACACCTAAATTTTATTATCATGTTTTAGTCTTTGTCCCAAGTACTATATATATATATATATATATATATATACACAGATATATATCGTAATGTATTTTCTCTTTTTTCTTTTTAACCAGAGCACTGTTCAACTCTGGCTTATGGTGGTGTGGGGGCTTGAACCTGGGACTTTGGAGCCTCAGGCATGAGAGTCTGTTTGCATAACGATTATGCTATCTACCCTCCGCCCCATAATGTATTTTCATTGGGCAAATGTTTCTCTCTACCTATTCTACAATTCAACAAAATAGATAACAGAGGGTTTTTTTTTTTTATGACAGGGCAAAGGGAAATTGTGAAAGATGAGAGAAATAGAAAGGGAGAGAGAAAGACACAGCACTGATTCACCACTTGTGAAGCTTCCTCACTGCAGGCGCAGATGAGGGGCATGGACCCCGGTCCTTGTGCATGTGAGCTTGTGTGCTCATGTTGGGTGGCACTTTCTGGCCCATTCACAGACATGCTGAGTAGTTCTCCTAAGGAAATAAATCAAGCCAATACATCTAAATTTTGTATGCACATGTATTCATTAAAATAAATGTATCCAGTAAAATAACATTGTTAACAGATAATAATA
This sequence comes from Erinaceus europaeus, assembly GCF_950295315.1. Lineage (NCBI taxonomy): Eukaryota > Metazoa > Chordata > Mammalia > Eulipotyphla > Erinaceidae > Erinaceus > Erinaceus europaeus. The sequence continues at coordinate 2,121,205 of NC_080179.1, forward strand.
TATAACAATGATGTATAAATCAATATAATAATTATCATTTTAAAAATAATTTTTGCAAAGAACAAAAGCCAGTCAAAATATAAGTACAGAAAATTTGTCAGAAAGTATGTTATGAAATTGCTATTAAATGTAATTCCATTAAAATGTTCTATACAACGGATCTCAGAATTTTATTGTGCAATATCATTTGTCTATTATTTCTGGGGTAATACCTGTCCTACTAATAGTATTTTATAATATAATTTCTTTTACTTAGAATCCAAAAACAACTAAAGAATACTATTGATCAGGTACTTTATTATCTTAAAACAAGTAAGACTAAATTAATGTGGTTGAAATCAAATTTTTGTTAGAACTAAAATCAACATATTTAAAAAAAAATTATTTATAAAAAGGAAACATTGACAAAACCATAAGATAAGAGGGGTACAACTTCACACAGTTCCCACCATCAGAACTCCATATCCCATCCCCTCCCCTGATAGCTTTCCTATTCTCTATCCCTCTGGGATAAAGATGGACCAAGGGACGTTATGGGGAGCAGAAGGTGGGAGTTCTGGCTTCTGTCATTGCTTCCCCGCTGGACATGGGTGTTGGCAGGTGGATCCATACTCCTAGCCTGTCTCTCTCTTTCCCTAGTGGGGTAGGGCTCTGGGGAGGCAGGGCTCCAGGACGCATGTTGGGGTCCTCTGCCCAGGAAGTCCGGTTAGCCTCATGGTAGCATTTGGAACCTGGTGGCCATTCCGAAAAATCCAGGTTGAAGCAGTTTCCTTGCCAAGCTCACACCAGGTGTTGTCTCCAAGCTGCCATCTTGGTTCCACCCCCAACATACTTTTTTTTTTTTAAGAAAATGAGAACTCTTATGAGGACACCCAGGGGAATAAATAATAAGGTATGGGATCAGTTAAAGAAATGTGGCAAATATTTCTGAATTTCTACAATGTATAGCTAGAAACAAGTAATGTCAAATTCTGATAAATACTTCCTTCATACAAGGGAATTAATTTAGAATGAAGAAGAAATAGATAACGAATGCACACATTCAAATAAACGTCCTTCAGTGGAAGGGAAGATGTACAACTGGGAAAGCACATATGATACAGAATAGGAAAAAAGTTTATGAATTTAGAATATCTGCATTTTATTAGAGCTCAGATCTCCTTAGTTTTTAAATTCTCCAAGTAGGGAGAAATAACCCTGAGTTTGGGAGAATTTTCAACCTGTATGTAATAAGCTTTTCCAACTAGATTCGTTGGTAGAGAGGCGTGTAGGTCACAATTGAGTATACAGCGGCTGACCTAAATCACCTGCTTCGACGTACAGTTCACCGCATTAGCCAGAATGACAGCTATTTTTCTTGGGACTATTGGACTCTGGAGGGAAGTGGTGGAACCTCTTCACCTCCTGCTGTGGAGAATCAGAGTAATTGACCTCTATGGGGTAACAGGAGATTATTCCTTCAGGACAAGAATGGTAACTTACACACGTTATTCGTGTCTAGAAGCCTTTCCTCTGTTGAACTTTAAATGTAATCACACCCTTTAAGATTTCTTCCCCTTTCCTGACTTTCCGATTCTTTGATACTTTAGCTTGAAGCCATTTCTTGACTAAAACACATGCACAGATATCTCCCCTTTCAAATTGTGTTTCTGACACAAAGTATATGTCCTTTGTTTTAATTTTTGTTTTTTTATTGCTACCAAGGTTATCACTGGGGCTCTGTGTTGGCATTTCCAACCCACCGCTCTTGTCAGCCAATTTTTCCTTTTTTTTTTTAATTTCCTTTTGTTGCTCTTGTTTTATTGTTGTAGTTATTATTGTTGTTATTGACATTGTTGTTGTTGGATAGGACAGAGAGAAATGGAGAGAGGAGGGGAAGACAGAGAGGGGGAGAGAAAGACAGACACCTGCAGGCCTGCTTCACCACCTGTGAAGTGACTCCCCTGCAGGTGGGGAGCCGGGGGCTCGAACCGGGATCCTTAAGCCGGTCGTTGCTTTGCACGACCCGCAGCACTACTGCCCAATTCCCCACCCCTTTTTTTAAATTTTTTTTTTCCTATTGTTTTAATTAGGTAAGGCAGAGAGGAATTTAGAGTGGAGGGGTATATGTCTCGAGATGTCTAAGAGTGGGTGGGATATATTCACTTAGCGACAGGATTGAAAAATATAATTTAGTATAGAAAGAAGATGGTGGAAGCAGGAAGGTGTAAGGGCCTTTCAAGGAGCAATGACACTTCCGTATGTGGGGAGAGAACACTGGAATCTGAGCACGTTCATGACAGCCAGAGGGAACGTCTGCCTGGGACTCAAGCCGGAGGCCCAGAAGGTTTGAAGGTATTGAGTCGATGCGGTGACATTGTTTTAGAAAGAAGACATTGATTCGCAAATGTAGATTTTATACTGCTTACCCGTGTATGTGACACAGTAAATCGCAATAAATTCCTACATTGAATCTCTTACAATTCTGATGCTGAACGCTAACCTCAACTTGCATGTTCCTTCTGATTCCGACTGGAATGCCCACCTCTTATTTTCACAGGCCTCTCCCGCGTTCAAGGTGTGAAGTGCTCAAAGTAGCTGAGTGTTAGCTTTTCACTGCTAGTACAATGGATCCATTGTCATAGCCCTTATTAGGAAAGTAGTTATTACATTGGAGTTTCACCAGATAATCCAGGAGGATTGCAAATATTTATTTATTTTTTAAATCCAAGTGTGCTCATTTTTGTTTTATGGGAGTGTTGGGGATTGAAACTGGGACATTTTGGTGCCTCAGACATGGAAGTCCTTTGCACAACTATTACCTTATCTCCTTTAACCTCAGTAGATATTATTATTTTAATTAGAGCTGCAGACATTTTTTTTCCCCAGATAGGGTCACATCTACCCCAAAACCATCTAGTAAAATGTCTCCTGAGAATAAAAATAGAAATTTAACCAATGAAACACATGAGGTTATAAAAAAATGACACATTATAATTGAAGTCTTCTTGAGGTGTTCAAATTGTGGAGGGGGATGGGTTACTCTTCTACTCTGTTCCCCTAGGCTGGCAGATATTCAATGAACATCAGGTAGATTAATAAGAGAAAATAATGCATAGTAATTGAAGGCCACCTGTGTACATGAGAAAAACTCAGAAAACAAATAACTCTCCTCCCCACCCCCCACCTTGGAACAAAAAACCAAACTCTTTTACCTTACATGTGTAACTTGAAATAAAGGCAAAGGATGCGGCGCAGAGGTGGAGGTGAGTGGAGGAAAGTAAGTTCTGAGAGGCTGTATTCAGGAAGGTGCAGCAAACACCAGGACACAGGTGGCATGCCTTCCAGGCTCTGTTCTCCACTGATAATGTCTAGAGAATAAGTTTCAGACAGACGTTTCCTCAAAGAAGGCCTAGGATGACAACAGCCTTACAAAATAAAGTCTCCAGCTTAATATCACTAGAGAAATATAAACCAAAACTACTAGCAGAAATCACTCCATTTCTTTGAGCCATGCCTGTATTAAAAAAAGGGGGGGGGGAATGTAGCTGTGACTTTATAAATTTTAGTATTGACAACACAGCATTCTTATTCACCTATATACATAGCAAATACACTATTCACTAATGCGATTACTGTTGCAACTTACTGACATCAGTGTCACAAACTACTGTATCTAGTTTTATTGAGTTACTACTCTGTGTACCATGTTTTAAGATGTTATTTTGGTCCCAACAACGTATACGATTTTACTGCAATCGATGAAGTTAGGATTTTGTAAAGGAAATTATTCTGCCGGCAGAGGGTAGATAGCATAATGGTTATGCAAACAGACTCTCATGCCTGAGACTGCTGAGTCCCAGGTTCAATCCCTCTCACCACCATAAGCCAGAGCTGAACAGTGCTGTGGTAGGAAAAAAAAAAGAGAGAATTATTTTGTTAGTTTTATTTTTAAAAAAATGTCAATTGATTATTTTTTCTCATAGCAGTCAGTTCTGTGACACCAGCTGAGTGTGATTCAAGTTGGTTGAGTTCTCCTGCCATTGACCTGGAGTGAGGAGCACATGCCAGGGTCAAGAACTCCATACTACAAGACAGTCCTGGCTTTGATCGCAGGTTCTAGTCTCTCCCCACTACTTGTTGTCTATGGATGATGTACCGGGGCTCTACCACCCTCCTCTTTAATGTCAGGTGCACCCACATACACGCCTTTTACCTTGCTGTAGCAATTTGTCAAACACTACTGACTACTCTGAATGTTAGTTATTTTTGTAAATAAGAAGCAGTGTGTTTATTCCTCTCCCCTCCTGAAGATAACACTCCTAAGACATGAGTGGCAAGTTGTCAAGCTCCTGTTTAGTGACTTCTCTGTGAAAAGGAGAGGTATTTGGAAGTACAGAGATCAGAAGCTAATCCGTGAACTTTAGCTCACAGTCGTGATGAGGTATCCCTGTAATTAATATTCAGTGATGATTTTGATCCCTGTAGTTCTTCAGAAGGTTTATATGAAAGAAGAAAGACTATTTCATTATATGTTTTGCTGTTTTCTACAATGTGCTCTGCTGCTATTATGAATCAGGAAACATGTATCGTGTCTATCGTATACATTACATGATTGCAAAATTTGCTTGTTGAGTTATCTACTTTTTAGTTTTTTTTTTCTTTTTAAAATTTCTGCTTTACTCACTATCAGCTAATTTAGTCAAGACATTGATGCCAAGGAAGGGAACTTTACACCATGTTTTCAGCAGCTTCTGTACACAGGCGAGGGAATTCTATACCTACCATCACTTCTCTTATAACCATGATGTCCACCTAGCATCCAGATCGCCCTTTGTTCTTAGAAAGGTACCGACAACAGACCATTCAGCTATAACAGTAATGTTCTGGAAAGATTTCTTGAGAGTGTTAACTGCAGAAGCAAATTGATTATTTCTAGAATTAAAATGTAAATGTTTACTTTGAATGCTGGTACATTATAAACTAGATCCTTTTCTTGAAATTATTCCATCGGTCACCCACTGCTTTAAAATGATTTTCCCGTTGTTCTGAACTTGCTGTCCTCACCCAGCTGCACTGACAGATGGTAGGTGACTTCCTTACTATTATACCTTGAGCTTCTGCCAAGTGTAACTCCAAGAGATTTGGGTATTCATAAATACCACTGTGATATACTAACATTCATGTAGCATTAGGAAGGTTTTTGAGTCCTCAGTGCATAGTATATTGAGCTTAATATCCTTGTCAATGTACATGGAAAATATAATTCAGATTATACAGCTATTATATCAGCAGGCAACTGACTAAAGTGTAATCAGAAAGCAATAAACAGAGGTCAGTCTGGAGGCAGGAGGCGTAGTAACCGCGTCTTTCAATGTTAATCTTAAATTCGAGGCTTTATGTTTTTTATCACTGTCCAGATAGATGGGCTGCACGTATAAACATTCCACTGCAGTCCAGTTCATATTAGGAAGACTACCGTTCATCTTGGATCAGATGATTAGAATTCAGAGTCCTGTGAAAAATAGAAGAAGACAAAGACATCAGGATCAAGGTCACTAGAACAGCACTCACAGAGAAGGCACAATCTTCATCATTCAAGGATAACTCTAAGATCAACCTCATAACTTCAGTGAAGAATTTATCATGGCTATTAACAGCACCGATATTTCTGAATAATTTTCATCATATAACTAAAAGAAAAGGCAGCTTGTCATTATATTTATTCTCCGTAGGAGTCTTTTTTTAACCTGAAAATATAGAATAATGGTATTTTAAAGCTTACATGAAGAACAAGTGAAGTAAAAAGGGTTCTTCCACTGTGAGGTCCTGAAAAATGCAGATTTCTTCCTTTTATACCTGTCCCACTTGAATAAGAAACTATGGTTCTTTTATGAAATGTGACAGTCAAAAAAGTAGATTTATGAAAAAAATAGAGCGTGAAATGTGTTTGGTAAAACAATGAAGATTTTCTAAGAATGAAAACTGAAGGTCACAGAACTAGATGACGAATACAATTTGCTAAAAAGATTGTCTGTGGGCAGTTTTTCAGATACCAAATTTTATTCATTTTCTTTATTGTATCTTTTCCATATGGCTGATAGTGAACAGACTTCTCCACTAATAATGTAACTGAATTATAAGGACTATAACTGGGGGGGCTATATTCAAGATACCAAAGAAAGGAAATTTAAAAGAACAGGAAATTAATCATGTAGAGAATGAAAAAAAAAAGTACTTTAAGAGGGAAAAAAGAAAAAGAAACTTAAAGATCCTCGTTTGGGGAAATAAATGAACAAACAAGCAAAAAGATTTGGCATGCCTTATGCCCCTGAATCATCATAAGTCAGAGGTGAACATTGCCCTAGTGGAAAAAAAAAAAAAGAAAGAAAGAGGGAGTCGGGCTGTAGCGCAGCTGGTTAAGAGCAGGTGGCGCAAAGCACAAGGACCGGCATAAGGATCCCGGTTCGAACCCCGGCTCCCCACCTGCAGGGGAGTCGCTTCACAGGCGGTGAAGCAGGTCTGCAGGTGTCTGTCTTTCTCTCCCCCTCTCTGTCTTCCCCTCCTCTCTCCATTTCTCTCTGTCCTATCCAACAACAATAATAACTATAACAATAAAACAACAAGGGCAACAAAAGGAAAAAATAAATTAAATAAATATAAAAAAAATTTAAAAAAGAGAATAGATACAAAAAAAGAAAGGAAGAAAGAAAGAGAAATAACTAGTAAATGAATAATGAAATATTAGTTTCAGTTGGTTAATGAGACTTTCACACAGATTAATCTGACCTTTTTTGCACTTCAGTTAGAGTTCAGATTCATTATTCTCGTAGTCAGTTCAGATGTCAGCCAGCAAGACCATACTAATTTCCATGCTAGTATAAGTCACTATATCCTTAGCTACCTACTAAACAATTCAGATTTAACCATAGCCCTTATGTAATGACCTTGTTGGTATGTTTACATTAGATACACACATTAGCTTTCCAAATATTTGGGAAGTAACAGATGTGATACAGAAAGATACTTTAACATAAGTGACTTCAAAAGCCTAAATGATCAAAAAGCTAAAAAAAAAATACTTAATTAATTTCCTAATTAAGATCTTAAGCATAAAAATAATAAAGTCTCAAATTAAACAATAAATATCTAACAAAGATAATTATTAAGAGACCTGAAGCACACAGCCAGAGTTATAAGTTGCATCAGGAAGGGTTATTATCCACTTAAAAGGAAAATTAGTTACTCATCCTAACTTAAAGATTGGGTCTATTGAACTTTTATTTTTGCTTCATAATTTTGATTTAACAATTAATATGATATGAAAAGGAAAGAAGAAATATCTGAAACTTATACCCAGATGAGGGCATGCTTTTTCTTTTTCTTTTTTTTTCAGGACACTAAAATTCATATAGTCTGCAGATAGGGTTTTTTTCTCTTTGTGAGAATTCTAGTTAGATTTGTTCATCACAGGTTTCAAATAACTGCACTGTAAATGAGAAACTATCTTTTAATAAGGTTTAGGACTCTGAATGCCTGCAGGTTGGGCCCATTTCCCTGCCCCCTTCCCTCACTCTTCATAGATGCTATCTATACACCTGTGTCTTCATAGATGCTATCTATACACCTGTGTCTTCATAGATGCTGTCTATACACCTGGGTCTTCATAGATGCTATCTATACACCCGTGTCTTCATAGATGCTATCTATACACCTGGGTCTTCATAGATGCTGTCTATACACCTGGGTCTTCATAGATGCTATCTATACACCTGTGTCTTCATAGATGCTATCTATACACCTGGGTCTTTGGAGGGGTCTCATTGACGCTCTAAGATTCTTAGTCACAAAAAGTTGGGTCCTGGAAGTTTTCTTTCAGTTTGTCCAATTCTATCTTCACCTTTTAGCAGACACATTCTAAGCTGCTCCCAACCATGGTTCCAGACCTTTCTTCATGCTCATGAAAAGACCTTGAATCTCATTCAGCTCTACTGCTCTTTAAGGCTAGTTGTGTTTGATCCTGTTGCCTGAAGACCACAGAGAGGCAGGAGGTGCTCTGTGGGCATCTTTGGTTTTATTTCCTCCTGCCATGCAGTGGGGACACGCAGTGATCTCTTCATCTTCCTATTCTTCACTGATCACAGGCCATCACTGTCTTCCACCATGATGGCCTTGACTTCCCAAAAGCATTTTCTCAGTTCTCCTGATCTTCAATTGTAACCCAAGTGTTCATGCATAGATAGTGATAAGCCACGGATACAGACTTAATGATGGGAGGGGAGGTTCCACACCTGACTGTGTGCACATGTCACAGTGTGCGAGGATCCAGGTCCAAGACCCTGGTCCCCACATGCAGGGGAAGCTTATGAGTGCTGAACCAGAGCTTCAGGGGTCTCTGTTCTTCTCCATCACTGCCATCCCTCTTGATTTCTGACTGTCTCAGTCCAATAAAAAAAGATAATTAAAAAATAAAGAGTGAACAATGGATCTTGATTTTCTTTAGGTCTGTCTTTTGAACTCCTATTTGTCTTTTTAAAAAATATATTTATTTATTTATTCCATTTTTTATTGTTGTAGTTATTGTTGTTGTTGGATAGGACAGAGAGAAATGGAGAGAGGAGGGGAAGACGGAGAGGGGGAGAGAAAGACAGACACCTGCAGACCTGCTTCACCGCCTGTGAAGTGACTCCCCTGCAGGTGGGGAGCCAGGGACTCGAACTGGTATCCTTATGCTGGTCCTTGCGCCACCTGCGCTTAACCCGCTGTGCTACCACCCAACTCCCCTTCTATTTGTCTTTACATTTAGAAATGTTTTACCTGTTTTCCTCCATTTGTCATATTTTCTTGTGTCACTCTTCCAAGTACAAAAGCAACTAACAGCATTTCTTTTAGGAGGTCTTACATGTAGAATGTTTAGATCTTACAGGTTGAAAAAGATTTTGGAGCAATATTATTGCTGCTGAGAACAAAGTCAGACGGAGACTTCCCAGACAGTTTTCAAAGAAGTTCTCATTTATGACCTCAAGAATACGTTCTGACAAATTAACCTCATTACTTAGTTTTCTCTTATGATTTCTATTTCCCTGCATTATTATTTTAATATGTTTGTTACAAAGGACACCTTAAAATAGCCTGTGGCCAACTAGAGTGAGCAAAATGTAATGTAACACAAAGACAAATTAGCAAAGGTCTTGACATTCATTTGTGTTTCCAAACTGGAACAGTTAAATAGGGACCTACTTCCCTTACTACATAAATTCAATACGTTTAATATTAATAAAAAAGTCCTTTCTTGACTTAAATTAGGTCCTGAATGAAAATATGTACTTGTTGCACAAAGGAAACTGACTAGCCCATCAAGAACTCTATAAGTCTATCTGTAAGAACAATTTAATATTAGACACATTTGTTGAAGAAAAAACTCAAATAATAGCAACTGTCTGAAGAATTTACATGGGAATAAACTCTAAAGTAAAGTGCAGCAAATTGGGGAGATTTCACTTGACAGAGAAGAAAGCCTATCTTTTAGCCTAATAGTAAAACTAATTTGCCAGAGAACATGTATTCCCTGGAAAATGATGATAGCAGCTCATAAAGGAAAAGGAAGGGTAGTTAATTTTTCTTTAAATAGAAACGAAGAGGAATGAAGGGAAAGTGGGAGGGAGAGGGAGAGGGAGAGGTTGGGAGAGGGAGAGGGAGAAAAGGGGGGAGAGATCAGGGAGACAGTGGGGAAAGGGAGAAGGAGAGGGAGAAGGAGAGGGAGAAGGAGAGGGAGAGAGAGGAATGTGACTAGAACACTGAAGCTTCAGTGCTGTGGACATGAGTCTTGAGCCTGTTTTGCACACATTGCAGAGCAGCGCACTATGCAGCTGAGCTATTTTGGTGAGCTAGCAATTGTTCCTTTGATTAGGGAAAAAGCAAAAATCATAGTCGAGGACCAGAAATATTTCTCAGCTTGTTAATACGCTAGGTCCCGTGGGATAGAGCAAATGTTCACAGGCACCCATAAATTAGGGCAAAATATATACCTGAAAGCAAAAGTACACAGTAGTCAGCAGTGAGTCAGTATAAAGTTCCTAATGAAATAGTGTCCACTTAGACTTAGATACCCTCCTCACCTACTTCCTATTATACTTCTCTCACTCACTCCAAAGCTAACCTCATCAAAGCAAGAACTGCAAAAGTTGAATAAGGGCAAGAGACTGGCAGATTTTAATGATGACTCTTCAGTCACTACCAGGCCACCCCATGAGCTGGGAATCCTAGTAGGGGAGTCCTGAGATTCCCAAATAGACACGATGGGCCTAGACCTCAAATAAATCCCTCTCTCCATTGTTACTGGTCATTTCTATCAGGAACAACACAATAGACCCCTCGGTGGACCCCCATAGGACCTTGCCCTCAACTTGGATCAACAACGGTAGAGAATGTTCCATCCTCCGAAGGGAGACCGAACAACATACTCTGTGCTACACCTGAGGAAGATGGGTCCTGATATTGGGGCAGCTTGGAATGTTCCTACTCATGACCACAGAGTGTGAGCTCAGATCTACAGGGATGCAGAGGTCACACAGGCTTCTAAGCTGAATGTGGGCCCCAGATCACATCAAATCGATGGGGTTTACAGTCAACAATATTTATACCCCTTTCCCATATTAGGGAGCTACTCTCTTCCCTGATCCAGCTTTCTGGTCCTTTTTCTAGCCATGATATCATCTCTCCAGACAATAACTAGGATCCACCTGCATATCAGACTTCAGGCTCAGAAAAAAAAACAACCAAATGCTAGTATAGCTACAGGTCCTTTAGAATATAACTAAAATATGCCTACTAGCTATCTACAAAATGGAGGCCCCCTCAACACTTCATCTGCACTATTCCAGCCTTTAGGTCCATGATTGGTCAACAATTTGTTTGGCTTTGTATGCTAACTCTCTTTTCAGCCACCAGGTTCCAGATGCCAGCAGGATGCCGACCAGACTTCCCTGGACAGACAACCCCACCCATGTGTCCTGGAGCTCTGCTTCCCCAGAGCCCTGCCCCACTAGGGAAAGAGAGAGGGAGGCAGACTGGGAGTGTGGATCCACCTGCCAACACCCATGCTCAGCAGGGAAGCAATTACAGAAGCCAGACCTTCCACCTTCTGCATCCCACAGTGACCCTGGGTCCATGCTCCCAGAGGGATAAAGAATAGGAAAGCTATCAGGGGAGGGGATGGGATATGGAGATGTAGTGGTGGGAATTGTGTGGAGTTGTACCCCTCTTATCCTATGGTTTTGTCAATGTTTCCTTTTTACAAATTAAAAAAAATTAATTAAGGTTGGTAAACTAGCAAAGACTTACCCATAGATATTATTTTAAATAGAAAGACATTAGTATTATTTATAAAAAATATACTATTGTATAAAAATTAATGCAGAAACACTAATTTGAGGATCCTATAAAAGTTGATTACAAATGTGAATGTCATCAACACATTTTGTGAGCATATGTCATTTATAAGAATGTGAGAGAAGTATCTCTGGCTGACTTTGAGATGAATTAGTAGGTCTAGTGGAAAGCTTAGTGGAGACATACGTCACTTCCCAAAGCAACTTGGGCTGCCAAGACTCACCTGAGTCCCTGAGGCCAGTCCATGGGATGATACTCTCACCTCCTCCTCCACAGTGCTGCCAGGGCCCTTGTTTCCTTCGTGAACTAACTCATCATCCTCTTGCTTTTGAGACAGCTGCTGTGCTAACTGCCAGTACTCTGATATTGCCTCACACTCTGACATTGAAACATTATCATAACTTTTAAGATTTTTTATTACCACCAGGGTTATGGCAAGGACTAGGTGGTAGCACCTAGGAATCCACCCCTCCCAGACAGTTGTTTATTTTTTTTCTTCTCTCTCCTCTCATCTCCTCTCATCTCCTCTCCTCTCCTCTCCTCTCCTCTCCTCTCCTCTCCTCTTCTTTCTCTTCTCTTTTCTTTTCTTCTCTTCTATTCCTTTATATCCTTTGCTTAATAGTTAACATTTTAGGGGATATTTTAGAATGCCATTAACCTCTTATAAAATGTTCAAACTTTGTTTTATCTATAAATTGCAAGTGTCATTTTTAAAAAATGAATCAAGATACTGAACTATTTTGTAAAAAAAAAAAAAAAAAGTAGACCACTATAAATGAAAGACAAAGTAATTCAATGTAGTTCACAGAATGACTTTAGGCTTTTCAAAATTAAATGAAAAATAAATAAAAATTTTATTTTCTAATGAAAGAGATGGGGGAAGAAAACTAGACATCAGTGGACGGGCAGTTGTGCAGTGGGTTAAGCGCACATGGCGCAAAGCACAAGGACGTTCATAAGGATCTGGTTCAAGCCCCTGGCTCCCCACTTGCAGAGGGTTCACTTCACAAGCAGTGAAGCAGGTCTGAAGGTTTCTCTCTTTCTTTCCCCCGCCTCCCCTCTTCTCTGGATTTCTTTCTGTCCCATCCAACAATAACAGCTATAACAACAATAACAGTAACACCCACAACAAGGGCAACAAAATTGAAAAAAACAGCCTGCAGGACCAGTGGATTTGTAGTACAGGCACTGAGTGGCAGTGATAGCCCTGGAGGCAAAAAGAAAAAAGAAAGAAAAGAAAACTAGACATCACTCTGGCACATGCAGTAGCCAAGAGATGGAACTCAGAACGTACGCTGGAGAACGCAACATCTATTCGCTGGGCATCTCCCAAACTGGTCAGCTGAAAATGTTTACAGATAAACACATGGTTTCATGCATAGCTGGAAACTAAGAAGCGAGGACAGTAAGGGGAAACTTGGACTGGAGGTGTCGTACTGCACAAAGCAAGGGACTCTAGGCAAGGCCAGCAGGGAAGAAGGAGCTTCTGGTGTATGTGATGGGGGCAAGGGACCTATGTTGGGAGAGAGACTGTCTTGCAGACACCTGTTTTGGAGAGATAAGAAGATGCACCTACCTGTAAACCCTTATATTCTAAATCATTAAGCCCTCCCCGAAGTGAAATATATACTTAAAAATTAAGTATACATGCAAGACTTTAGTTAAGCACATCTGTTGTTGATAGAAGTACTTAGCCAGAGTTCCTGAAATGGAGTCGTCTCTCCAGTGTAGCTGTTCCATTACAAAGGTTTAGAATGAAAACAGACAGAAATCCATCATCTTATACATAAAGAAATAGACCAAGGGAGGTTCATTGATGGGATCAAAGACGTTTATAAAAGAATTGAAGGAGAAAATAAGAGCAGAGTGCAGCACACTGAGACGGTGCTTTCTCTTGTGATGTGTCCCCTTTGCAAATAACACTTCTGACGCAGATGCAGAACCAGAATAACACAGTCTAAAAACCACTCGCATTATCTGAATTAATTTACACCCACAGGCCGTTTATTTTTCTTCTTTGAAAAGATTCTGCTTCTCAAAGGGAAAATGAGAGTTTAATAGAGAGACCCTTGGGGCGGGGGCTGCCTTTAGTGGAATTCTGAGTATCTGAGCCAACAGTAGGAAAAGAGCAATCAGAAAAAGTCACAGACAAAAATATTTTGTTTTCTCGGGGTCTTATTTTGGATTAATTCTCAGTGTTTGATTTTGACTTAAAATGTGACAGTGCAGTAAACTGTCATTCTGGCCTTAGAAATCTCAGCTGATTGAGAGCTTTCCTTAATGTTTCAACTTGCCCTGTTCTCCCAGAAACACTGAGGATCTTAGACCAACTGTTGTGCATCTGAAGGTGAAAGACTCTTACACTTGAATGGTAGACATTCAAGGAACTACTCTAAATCAATACAAGAAGCTAAAGAACAATACCAAGGAACATGGAGGCAGGTGGTCGAGCGATTGATATAGTTCCAAGACCTATAAGCATTGAGAAAAGGGGACCATTATGAACCGTTATTGCAGTAACTACTCATGGAGGGAAAGAAATAAAGGTTGTTCTGAAGGAAATTCAGAATTTAGATTGATAGGTAAATGAGGGCTCTTTTTTTCCCCCAGAAAGACAGAAATTACAAAGTCAATACAACTAATGAAGTCTGAGTAATATGGATCAAACATGGGGACCTTGCACTGTACCTGTACTAACTTTGACAAGTTATTTTCCTCCGTCTTCACTTTTTAATCAGATGAATTGTTCCTTGTGTGTTTTGTTCTCTCTTTCTGGGTTAAGGGCTTTAAATCATAAGGTTATGACATAAATTCTCTGTAAAATATAGGTGTGCATGTCAATTTTTTCTGTTTTAAGTAAACAAATAAATCTGCAGGTTATTACAAACAAAGCACGTTGTTACTTCTACCAGAAAAAAAAAAAAAAAAAGAAAAAAAAATCCTTAACTCACAGGTGAGGGTGCCTGGTTTGCTCTGTGCACCCAACTTTGAGCTGGGCCCCTCATTTCACTGGGAGGAATTTACTGATTACAACAGAATAGATGACATTTTACTGTTTCTCACCATATTTTTTATTTTATATACAGTTTTAATTATTTTAATGTAAATTGTTCAAGTGCCAGTAGAGTAGGTAAAGTGTTATGCATAGCCAAATCTGTTAGGAGACTAGTTTTTCTCATTACATTTATGCCCTTATGTAAATTCCCCAAGAAATGCATTGTTTGCTGTGAATATTAGCATTTCTTTAAAGTTTTATTATAACTAATTGGAAATACCTCACTACCCAGGAATACCACTCCTAGGCATAGAAACAAAGGACATAAAACTTTGATGTGTGGAAGGATATGTGGGCCCTATTTTCACAGATGCTGCAGTTGCAATAGTGAGAACTGAATGCAAGCTGTGTGCCCAATGGCAGCTGACTAGTGGGGGCTGGAGGTGTAGAAAGCAAGGTGTGCACTGGCTTGGGTCTCTCTGGTGTCACCCTCCTAACTTCAGTTGTAGCCATCTTTTTTATGTACTTATTTATTTATTCCCTTTTCTGGCCCTTGTTGTTTTATTGGTGTAGTTATTGTTGTTATTGATGTTGTTGTTGGATAGGACAGAGAGAAATGGAGAGAGGAGGGGAAGACAGAGAGGGGGAGAGAAAGACAGACAGCTGCAGACCTGCTTCACCGCCTGTGAAGCGACTCCCCTGAAGGTGGGGAGCCGGGGGCTCGAACCAGGATCCTTAAGCCGGTCCCTGCACTTTGGGCGCTTCTGTCCTAAGGTGTGCCATTTTTACAGGCACAGAAGCAGGACCTCATCTTGTCTTTATTTGCATTTCTCTGACAGTCAGTGACTCTGAGCCATTTTTTTCAAGATATATTTTGTTTTTATTATACTTTAATATATATATAAAATTGATTTTATTTTACTTTTTTATTTGTGGTTAATAGTAGGTTACCAGATTGTAAGATGACAGGGTCTAGTTCCACAACGTGCCCATTACGGAAGTTCTGTCTCCACTCTCCCATCTCAGAAGGAGCCATCAAAGTTCTCACCAGTCTTAGAAACGGTTTGCTGGCCTCTGTTGTTTTGTTTGTTCAAGTTCATGTGTATCAGCTCTCTTGACTCCACGTAGCACTGAAACCAGCTGGTAGTTGTTGGGCTTTACTGATTACTTTCACTCTTAAAGTATTTTTTTTTCCTCCAGGGTTATTGCTGGGCTCAGTGCCTGTACCATGAATCCACCGCTCCTGGAGGCTATTCCCCCCCCCCCCTTTTTGTTGCCCTTGTTGTTGTAGCCTCCTTGTGGTTATTATTATTGCCATTGTTGATGATGTTCGTTGTTGGATAGGACAGAGAAATGGAGAGCGGAGGGGAAGACAGAGGGGGAGAGAAAGACAGACACCTGCAGACCTGCTTCACTGCCTGTGAAGCGACTCCCCTGCAGGTGGGGAGCCGGGGGTTCGAACCGGGATCCCTACGCTGGTCCCTGCACTTTGTGCCACATGCGCTTAACCCGCTGCGCCACCGCCCGACCCCCTCGCTCTTAAAGTATTTTTATCTCCTGCACATTGTACTAAGGTTTTACAAGTACACCTCTTCATATTTGACATCAAACATTACAGATACTTCAAGATGTCTCTTGTTCAAGGAAAAATGTAATAATAGAAAATACATTAAGATAACATGATTTTTTTCTATATTGATAAAACTACTAAATCTGTGTTCTGTATGTGTTTATGATTTTTCTCCGGTAACCACAGCCTTGCTCCCTTACCCCTCTAACACATGTCCAGCGGTCAAACCAAGATGTGTACATAAGCCCTCACTGCTGGATCAAATCCTCAATATTCAAGTTTGTCATCATATTTAGCTTTTGAAATACACTTTTTTCATATTTCCTAGCTTGACTGCTCTGATGAGTGTAGAGCCATTAAGAATACATAGTTCTGTTGAATAACTGTGAAACCTAATGAATGGATTATCTAGTTATAATGACAACAGCTAATGCATGAGCCACCAAGAAGACAGCTTTCTGAAATGATTTTATTTTATTTAAATTCTATTTATTTATTTTGCCTACAGGGTTAATGCTGGGGCTCAGTGCCTGAACTACAAATCCACTGGTCCTGGGTACTATTTTTTCCCTCCTTTTGTTGCCCTTGTTGTTGTAGCCTTGTTGTGATCATTATTGTTGCTGATGTCCTTCGTTGTTGGACAGGACAGAGAGAAATGGAGAGAGGAGGGGAAGACAGAGAGGGGGAGAGAAAGACAGACACCTGCAGACCTGCTTCACCGCCTGTGAAGCGACTCCACTGCAGGTGGGGAGCCGGGGGCTCGAACCGGGATCCTTATGCCAGTCCTTGGGCTTTAGGTCATGAGTGCTTAACCCACTGCATGAATTAAAAAAAAAAAATCTGAATAGAAAGTAGATGTTTTTCCTTATATTAGTCTGCTTTATTCACAGTGGTATATCTGAATTAACAAGCATTTTAATTTACTACTGCCTACAATTAGAAGAAAGTGCTATGACTCCCGCCACCCAGTTACATAGCTACATGAAGGACTGCTAGCAGACTTTGCCAGGGAAAGCTCCAGCTTGTGATGCCCAACAGGTAGAAACAAAGGAAATAAACCCTCCAGTCACCCTGGCTTTACGCCTGAAAGCAACTCCAGACACTCAAGGACAGGAGTGAGTATGGCAGAAGAATAGCAGTAGTCTCACTGAGTTGAAGGGCTGATTGGTATTCGGGGAGGCTGAGGGCAGAGTTCCAGTAAGGCCGTGCAGAGAGAGGGAGCCTATGAGATCTGCCAGCGATGTTAGCTCATGAGTGGGAAACCTGCACTCAAGTACTTTATCTGGATTTTAATGCATGAATGAGGAATGTGCACTGAACAATCGCCAGGTCTCACACCGATTGGGTAGAGTGTCAAGTGCAGACTGAGGAGAATGGAGAATGCTACAGCATCAACCAGGATTTCCGACAAATGCCCTAAGCACATGCACTTCAATCCAGCGCTACAACATCCCCGGGGGAGAGCACGCATTTTACACCTGTGTGACAGATGTTTAAAAGCAGGGACTGGGTGGTGGCGCACATGTTACAGGGCTCAAGGACCCGGGTTCAAGCCCCTGGTCCCCATCTGCAAGGGGAAAAGCTTTGCAAATGGTGAAGCAGGGCTGCAGGTGTCTCTCCTTCTCTCTCCCTCTCTATCTCCCCTCTGGATTTCTGGCTGTCTCTGTCCAATAAATAAAGGTAATAAAATTATATATAAAAAGAAAAGTTTAAAAGCAGGGGGCGGGGTGGTCGGGAGCAGGCGGTGGTGCTCCTGGTTGAGCGCACGTGTTACAGGGCACAGGACTCAGGTTCAAGCCCCTGGTTCCCACCTGCAGGGGGAAAGATTCACCAGTGGTGAAGCAGGGCTGCAGATCTCTCTGTCTTTTTCCCTCTCTATCCCTCCTCTCCCCTCTCAATTTATCTCTGTCTCTAGCCAATAATAAGTAAATTAAAAAAAATTAAAATAGTTTGAAAACAGACTTCAAAAGGATGTCAAGTCATAGCAGAGCAGCAAGAATACCGGTTACCAGGCAGGAAGCCTTGGGCTTAAACTTCTGCTTCCCAAGTAAAAAGAAAGAGAGAGGCAGCCAGGTGGTAGTACACGTTCTTCACATGTTACAGTGTGTAAGGACCCAGGTTTGAGCCTCCAGTCCCCACCTGCAGGGGGAAAGCTTTGCAAGTGGTGAAGCAGGGCTACAGGTGTCTCTCTCTGACCCCCTCCCCTCTCAATTTCTGTCTGTCTCTATCCAACAAAGAAAAAAAGAAAGGAAGAGAGAGAAAGGACGAAAGAAAGGTCTGCAGAATGGAAGGTGGTCTGATGGAAACACTGAGCACTCAAGCACAAAGTTTCCTGTTCAATCCCCAGCATCACGTGCTAGAGTGACGCTCTGTTTCTCTCTCTCTCTCTTTCCTTTTCATCATCCCCTCCCTCTTCCATCTCATTAATAAGAATTAAGCATAAAATTAATAAAGATCTGAATAAAAATTCAATACTTTAATACATAGCACTATGCCCTCAAATGTATGTATGGAATCAATGCATTCCTGGTCAGAGGCACACCAGAGGTTAATACTGAAAATTACAGTAACCTTTTTATAGAAAGGCAAAGAAGCTTGAAAATTCAAATATTTATAATTTTTAAGTTTACTATTGCCTGGTAGTAGTTGGTATAGCTTGGTATTGAAGTGGAGATAGAAAGAAGGATTTATTGGGTAGAATAGAGTGTGAAGCAAAGTCACAATGTGAACTGACACTTTTATTTACAAATAAGCCAAGGCAATCCGATGGCTGAAAGTTACTTTTTCCAATAAAAAATATTTCAACAAAACTCAAACTGAAACAAATGAAAGGTGGATACTAATTCACACTGAAACATGAAAGGATGAAAACTAAAACTACTAACTTTCAGGACGAAAACACAAATCTTACTTTGGAAACAGTATAATGGTTAGACAAGCATCTCTCATCCCTGACACTCTGAATTCCCAGGTTCAATCCCCAGTACCACCATGAGCCTGAACTGAGAACTGCTTTGGTATCTCTCTCTCTCTCTGTGTCTGTCTCTCATTAAAATAAATACATATTTTCCACTAGTGATTTAATATTGATTTACAAAATTTTAAGATAACAGGGGTATAATTCCACACAGTCCCCAACACCAGAGTTCTATATCCCTATTCCCTCTACTAGAAACCGCAGTAGTTCTCTCAAGGTCACAGATATAGGTTGACCATTATTTATATAACTATATATATAACTATATCTTTGCCTGTCTTTTATGGTCCTGCCTTCTGTTCCTAGGTCACACCTACTACTTCAGAGTGTCCTTCCTTATATTTTTCACTCTTCTTTCTCTGTTTCCTGATGGAATTGGGTTTGAAAACTCTCTGGTCATCTTTCCCTAAGATTTCTCCCCTTCTGGGAGTATGGACTAAAATTCTTTTTGGGGTACAGAAGATAAGAGGTCTGGCTTCTGTAATTGCTTCTATGCTGAACATGGATGTTGGCGGGTGGATCCATACCTGTTTCTATCTTTCCTTAGTGGGGCAGCAATCTGGAGAGGGAAGGTTCCAGAACACGCTGGTGAGGTCGTCTGCTTAGGGAAGCCAGGATGAAATCTTAGTAGCACCCACAACTTGGATGCATAAAGGCAGTGACATATAAAGCAGGATGAAATGATTAATAAACAGGAACCAAAAAATAGGAGTAGAGCAGATGGGAATATTTCCACTGACAACGAGAATTTGGCAAATTAAATATGCGTACTTTATGGAAAACTGAAAAGATCTATTGTTATGTGCAACAACATAGATGACTTCACAAAAAATATTTTTGTTTGACCATTTTCAAGTGAAGCTAGACTCATAATAAAAGTACAGAATGGCAGGCAAGGTGGTGACTGAGCAGTAGAACATAAACTTGGCATTCATAAATAAGGCCCCAGGACCATCTCTAGAAGCACATATGACATAGTGGAACATTGGCCATTCTCAGCCTCTCTCTTCCACAAGAAATAAATACATACTTAAACAAATATAAAGCACTTATAGTATAATAGTGTTTAATAGAGATGATACTTTGGTGTAGGGAAATTGTGAGGATATGGTAGAGCTTTGCAGGGCTTGACCTGAGGGGTAGGCATCCATCCTGTCAGTCTCTCTCTCTACTGACAGGTCGAGCGAGGAAGGACAAACTCCCCCAAGGTTTGCCTTGTCTTATCAGACTCCCTGCCTCACAAAGCACCCTGCATTTTTCTGCCTCCAGGAGCTTGGCATTCCGTAAAATATTAAGCCAGCTCCCCCTGCTCCACCCTGCATTCCTTGATGCTATGGCCTGCCCTTTTATTATCTACATATCAATCTTCTGCTTTGTCTTACAAATAACTTAAGGTCTTCTCCCTAGTTCCCCGCAGGGTATAATTAATCCTACCAGTTAAACCCATAGCAACAGTTGCTAAGGAATTCCCTCCCTTTCTCAGCCCCTTTTACCTTTCTCCGCCCCTTTCCTAACCATGTGTGGTATTGTCAAGCCACTTCCGTTTCCAACTTGCCTCTTCCGTTTTCCGGCCTGGAGAAGTGGGCAGGCAGACCAGGAGGCTAATGCTGGCCATTGTAGTTGGTGCCACTTGGCTTAACCAAGTGTGCTACTGCCCGACTCTGGGGCACTCAAGTGAATAAAGATTTGAATTGCCTCACCACCATGAGCTTAGTTCCTGGGTCATCTCTCTCTTGCGTCACTAGCCCGACACTTTGGAGGGGACCAGGTCAGGAGAGAGATGGTGGAAATCCTCTTAAAATAGTACCCTGGAACAAAGCTCAGTGCAATGTTCTGTACAGTCATCAGAGGAAGACCTCCGTGCTGTGTGCTGAGAACCAGCTATCAGAGCCAGACCTACACAGATACGTGCTGAGACAGCTCTCTGAGGAAACTGTGCAGAAGAGGCCGTCATCACTGCTTCTGACCTTCTCCTAGACTAGATTAGGGAAAAGGATGGTCTCCAATCCCTAAGACAAATAATTACGTAACTGGGTGAAGGATCCAAATTCATGGGAAGTACGTGAAAGTTTGTTGTACAAATAAGTCCCAACAAAAAAATTCGTCATTCTGATCCAAGCCATGCACTGAGCAGTTCCTAGGTTTCTTATCTCTGAGTGTTTTCATTTTTCTCCTCCTTCAAACCCTTGTGAATCTGGATGACTGCAATACTTTTTCTAAACTACCAACTAAAACACTCATTGTTTCTTACAGGTGTGTAGTTTGCATAATGTGTATATGCTACAACTTTCTTAACCAGTCATCTAATGCTGGACACTAGAATTCTTTAAGAATTGTGCCTACTACAATTAGCCCTTCCTGGAAAAGGAATGTGCACAGAATTCTTCAAATAAATATTTTTGAATTTGGATAGATTTTTAAGGTTATAAGGAATCATTGCTTAGGGGCTAGGTGGTGGCACAGCTGACTGAGCGCACATGTTACAGAGCTCAAGGACCCAGGTTTAAGCTCCTGGTCCCCACCTGCAGGGGAAATGCTTCACGAGTGGTGAAGCAGTGCTGCAGGTGTCTCTCTGTCTCTCTCCCTGTCTATCTCCCCATCCTCTCAATTTCTGGTTGTCTCTATCCAGTAAATAAAGATAATACAAATTAAAAAAAATTAAAAATAAAGAATCTCCACTTGTCCTGAAACAAAAATAGGTACCGAATTCAATAGAATAAATTGTCTATAAATAAGCCCTCACAATATTAATGGCTAATTCATGATAAAGAGGAACCAGAACATTAAACAGATAAATAATTTTTATTTTCCAATAAATGCTATTGGGAAATCTGGGTAGCTACATGCAAAAGAATGAGGCATAACCACTACATATCAACATGAACAAATGTTAACTCAAAATAAATCAGAGACTTAGATTCTAGACTGGAAACCACAAAATACATAGATTAAACATTGACAGAATACTACATAATGTTTTCTCTGGAAATTTACTCCTAGACTAGAGTTTATCAGCAATGAAAATAAAAGCAACAATTAACTAATGGGATTACAGTAAACTGAAATTATTTTTGCACAGACAAATGAGCAATTACCCAAACCAAAAAGTTATTCTATTGAATTGGAGAAAATGTCATACAGGAGACAAAGGGCTAACAACACATAGAAAGAATGAACAAAATTCTGAAATAAACTAACAAACTGAAAACACACACTAAAGAATGGTGAAAATAACTAAATAGATTCTTCAACAGAGCAGGGATTTATACAGTCAATAGGCACATGAAGAATGTCTTCAAGTCACTAGCAGAGAAATGCAAATTAAGACAATGTGATCCAAACTTTCCTCTGAAATAGTTTACTGAAATTGCTTAGATGAACAGTCCATGCACTTTGTTCAGATCCTGTAATACTGACATTAGGTAATGTTCAATTAAAAGGATATTTTCAGTGGTTTTACGACACCATCAAATCTAAATTGATTTAACTATAAGAAAAAAAAATGTTTTTTTTATAATTCTAGAAACCAGAATTCTAACATAAAGATAATATTTTGTTTGACTTCTCTTATACTTACAGATTTTTCTTCTTGTTGTGTAATTATATTTTCTTTCCCCAGTGCACAATTCTTTCTTTTAATTTCACCAGTCATGTCTGATTCTATCCTAATAGTCTCATTTCAGCTTCATTATCTCCAAAAAACGGTTACATTCTCAGGTATTGGAAGCTGGGAGTTCAACATCTACATTTGGGGAGTACTTCTGTCGACAGAGTCGACAGAAATTCTTCTTTTACTTCTCATTTTCTGTACTTATGAATTTTATATAAAAATGTTATAGAGAAGAAACTGTCAAAATTTAAAATATGCCTATCCACATGTTCCTGTCTGGGTTTTTGAATTTTGTTCTTATTTTTTTTTCCTGAGCTTTGTATTTATGCCTTTTTAAAAAATATATTTATTTATTCTTTTTTGTTTCCCTTATGGTTTTGTTGTTGTTGTTATTGATGTTGTTGTTGTTGGACAGGACAGAGAGAAATGGAGAGAGGAGGGGAAGACAGAGAGGGGGAGAGAAAGACTGACACATGCAGACCTGCTTCACTGCCTGTGAAGCGACTCCCCTGCAGGTGGGGAGCTGTGGGCTCGAACAGGGATCCTTCTGCTGGTCCCTGCATTTTCGACACATGCACTTAACCCGCTGTGCTACCGCGCAACTCCCTGATCTGTTCTCCTTTAATTGCTTTATATTACCTAGCTGCTATGGCTAGCTTCTAAGGACTATGTTGAATAGTACAGGCGATGGTGAGTAGCTCTATATTGTATCTGGTAAAAGAGAGAAAGTTATCATTTTCTTGCCATTGATTATGGTGTTGGCTATCGCTTTTCTGTATATAAACCCTACTGGTTTTAGGAGTTTTCTATCTATTCCCATTCTTTTAAAATGCTTGATCGCAAAGCTAAATCCTGCATGTGTATGATATGATGCATGTGAAATGTTCAGAATGGACAGATCAATGAAATATACTTTGATTTCCTGGTTATAAGCAGTCAGGCAACTGGAAGTCGGTCTAAAGATTGACTGCTGACATTCACGATCTTTGTGGTCATGAATGTGATGCAGTGAGTAGACCATATTTCTCGCATCTTTCAGGCCCTAGATTCCAAGCATTTCAAAATATAATCCAGAGTGGTGATCTGGTCTGTCTCTTCTCAAACTACTTAGTAAGTAAATATTTTTAAAACTAGTTAAATTAGATAGAACTAATTTGTTTACTTTTAGGGTGATGAGACTCGTTGAAAAGTAGATAAAGGATAATTAGGGTCCAACTTTATAAATAAACTCAATGTCCCAAAATTGTATTTGTTGAAAAGACACATCTTTGGTCCATGAAATATATCTAATGAATTTGTTATTATATCACATAAAAACATTTATCTTTGAATGAGGGCTGAGAAATTAGAACTATAGTTTACAAAAAAAATAAAATCTAACAGTTCATATTTTATAGGTGAGGACTGTACTTAGGGCAAGTTCTCTACTGAAATATTTTTTACACTTGACTACAAGGTAGGACCACATATTGTGTACTTCCACCTCTTATGTCTGACAGGATGCAAGATCAAGTCAAAGAATTCAGAGGTTATGATCAAGCATGAAAATTTCTGAAAACTCAAATCAGTGAACCAATAAAATTGAGTTCTGTATTTTGACATATAGTGACAATTTTGAATACAGTGTAATGCAAAGTATTAAAACATGAGTCGATGTGAAACTATTTAAAATTATATTTAATTCATACTGAGGTGTTCATAATAGAACTAGTTAGATATGATAAATAATACATAAGCTTTTATATTTTATATTGGTTTGATGTGATCATGGTTTAGATATCAAAATGGAAAGAACAGACTTGCTCAAGTAATGGGTTAAGACTCACATTCACATGAACGGTGAAGAAATTTGTGGTATATACTAAATGAAATTCTGTTCATCTACAAGCAAAGATAAAATCCTTTTAAAACATTTTCATTTATTTTTTTAGGATCGAGACAGAGAAACTGAGAGTGGAGGGGGAGGCAGAGAGGGAGAGAGACAGAGAGACACCTGCAGCCCTGCCTCACCACTCCTGAAGCTTCCCTCTTCAGGTGGGGACGGGGGGCTTAAACCTGGGTCTTTGTACCCTGTGACCTGTGTGCTGAGCTCGCTAGGTGTGCCGCCACCAGCACCCCCAAGATGATATCTTCACTTTAGGTACAGCATGGGTAGAACTGGATAGGACTGAAGAGAGTTAAGCCAAGTAGAAGAAACCCCTTGGAAAAGGACGAATACCTGCTAATACCACACACAGACACAGGATGTAAGAACCTGCTAATACCACACACAGACACAGGATGTAAGAAATAACACACTGGGCCAGCCAGGCAGTGAATCATTGGTCAAGTGCACACATCACAGTGCACAAGGACCCAGGTTCAAACCCTGGACCCCCACCTACATGGGGAAAGCGTCACAGGTGGTGAAGCAGGGCTGCAGGTGTCTTCCTGTCTCCCACTCTGTCTCCCTCTCCCCTCCCAATGTCTGTCTCTATCCAATAATAAATACGTAAAAATGTATTTCAGCACACATGGTACAACTTTAGCAAGCTGTCGTCTGTACTGGCATACCCCAAACCTCAAAAAGTTAGAGAAGATGATGATTTGATGGGTAGTGAGAAGTCTTGATACCTGTTTTGGGGAGATATGAAACGCCCCCCCCCAACAACAATGGTCTTGTAAGACAATATTTTCTCAAAAAAACCATTGAAGAAAATAATAAAACAAGTAACATTTAGACTAAAAGTGTATATTAAAGATATAAGAAAAAGAGAATCTACAGAATATAAGAAATAAATGATTCAAATGTGTAAATTCTCTAACCAAAAGATTAGTTATCATGACTAGTAAATATTCTGTTTGTCTTTAAACATTTTTAGCAAGATAAAACAAAAGTAGCTCAAATTTAATATATATATATATATATATATATATATATATATATATATGCAATTCTTTATTTTGATAAGACAGGTGGAAATTGAGAGGAAAGAGAGAGAAGCTGGGGATGGGAGAGAGAGATGCCTACAATTCTGCTTTACCTCTTGTGAAGAGAGAGAGACAGAGAGAGAGAGAGAGATAAGGGCACTGCTCTAACATATAGGGTGTCAGGGATTGAATTTGGATCATACAACACATTCAGATCCTGAGACCTTCCCACTGAGGCATTTACTACCTCATTCTAAATGCTGATTTCCTTGTCTTACTGGTTATGCAGAACTATGGAAATCCAGACTGTAACTCTAAATAATTTAGAAAAATCTAATGAGTATGCTGTTACCTTCATGGGTGAGGAGAGGAATCTGGACTCCTGCTTTTACCAAAAAAATTCAGTCCTCTACAGGAAAAGCTGCTGACCAGCCGGAACTTTTGTCTCCTAGGAATTTGATTTGCTGACTGAGAATATAGCCAAT
The DNA here is from genome assembly GCF_950295315.1 of Erinaceus europaeus. Taxonomy (NCBI): domain Eukaryota; kingdom Metazoa; phylum Chordata; class Mammalia; order Eulipotyphla; family Erinaceidae; genus Erinaceus; species Erinaceus europaeus. The sequence goes on from NC_080179.1 coordinate 2,147,122, forward strand.
TTCTAGTAGCTATTATTAATATTAAACCCAAGAGAAAATTCAGTTATCAGTTTTATTAGAATTGACATATTCTGATGAGATTTTGCAGAGGGGCATTCCTGTTTGCTAGAGGATGATGTGGATATGTCAGGACACCTCGGAGTGAATGCCTGAGAAATTACATGTCAAGGCTTATAGAATTTCTTTTTTGCTGCTGCTTCTGTTGTGGTTGTTACCAGGGCACTGCTCAGCTCTGGTTTATGGTGGTGCAGGGGACTGAACCTGGGACTTTGGCGCCCCAGACATGAAAGTCTCTTTGCATAACCATTATGCTACCTACGCCGCCCTCTCATAGACTTTCTACCCAGGGTATCTCAGGAGCTTGGGCTAGTCCCCGCTCTTCTGTCCAGATCTGCTCTGCAAGTGGCTGCAATGAACATTTCCATGGATGTCTCCACTGCCCACTGCGTGTTTCTGTGCATGTGACATGCCTTATCTCTGTCCTCCTTTCAGGTATTGTGAGTTGATTTCTTTTTCTCAAGTTTTAAATCTTCTCAACTAAGACGAAAAAGAATTTTTTTAAATCTTTATTTATAAATAAGGAAACACTGACAAAAACTATAGGATAAGAGCGGTACAGCTTCACACAATTCCCACCACCAGATCTCTGTATCCCATCCCCTCCCCTGATAGCTTTCCTATTCTCTATCCCTCTGGGAGCATGGACCCAGGGTCACTGTGGGATGCAGACAGTGGAAGGTCTGGCTTCTGTAATTGCTTCCCCGCTGAACGTGGGTGTTGACAGGTGGATCCATCCTCCCAGCCTGTCTCTCTCTTTCCCTAGTGGGGCAGGGATCTGGGGAAGCGGAGCTCCGGGACACATTGGTGGGGTTGTCTGCCCAGGGAGGTCCAGTTGGCATCATGTTAGCATCTGGAACCTGGTGGCTGAAAAAAGAGTTAACATACAAAGCCAAACAAATCTAGTCATGAGCCAAAAAGCTGGAATAGTGCCGATGATGAGTTGGGGGGTGTGGGGGGTGTGTGTATCTCTGTTTTGTAGATAGTAGGCATATTTTAGTTATGTTCCAAAAGGGACCATGACTAGGTTTGTTTTGTTTTATAATAAACTTTCCTATCTAGTTATTAAGTCTTCACTATAATTTTTGGAACAGTCAATGCTGGAAGTTGCTTTGAAGAAACATGTTTTATGAAGATGGGTTGAGTTCCAATTGTTTTTAACTGTAACAGCAACAACAAAAGTGACTTATCTGAACGTCTTGAGATTTTACAAATAAAATCCCATTAATTTTCAGATACGCATGTGCACCCAAAAATCTTCTAATGACCGTTTCAAACCTTAGATTCACACTTAGAAACTTCTGTAATGTTGACAGTATTGATTCTGTTAACGTGTCTCTCTCCCTTTTGGAGCTTTCTAGAATGTGGGCTATATTTTATACTTTAATCTATTACAAATGCTGACATCAGTGGATATTATATAAATCCATGAATTAATATAATGTTTTTAAAATCATTCAATTTGATTAACATTTGTAAATTCCTCTTAATTTCCAAATTAATATTGTTTTTCTATCTGTGCAGATCACTTCTGACTAAAGTAAACCTTCTCTGTACTGTATCCTAAAAATATAGGATTAAATGTACATATAGAAGCCTATCAACACCGTTTAAATGAAGATGCATGTGCTTATTTATTCTAGTCAGTTGCCAAATTTCATTCATTACAGTGTCTTATTTAAGAGCTACTAAAAATAACACCAATTTACAATGCAATTTGCTGAGACAAAATTAGTCAAGTCAGTGAAGACAATTAAATAAGACAGTTTAATAAAACTTCATAAATAATTTATTTAGCACATTAGTGTTTTCCTTTTTTTCCCATTAAAAACAACACTTACTTTCGTTCTTAAGGTACATTTAATTAATCTAATGTAATGTATGATGTAATTAAAGGATTTCCTTGGCTATTTTTCCATATTATCATATGAGAATCAATATTACGTGATACCCATTGAAAGTGTCAGAGCAGATGATCTGGGCTGAATTTCCAGATTGACAATACTGTTTCTATGGACAAAATGCTTCACTTTTCTTTTCTTAGTTTTCCAGTCTGAAAAATAGGCATAATAATAACTGTCTAACGGATCATTATCTAAATGTTAAGTGAGGTAATATAGTTGAAATACTTAGAATGGAGTTTGGATAAGTTAACATGAAGTCATTAATGAATGCTGAAATATGACATAGATACAAGTTGAATATAGGTTGAAAGAAAGAGAAGCTGGGTGATAGACCAAAGTAAAATAAAAGGATGACAGAGGACCTAGTGGGGGGTTATTGTTATGTGCAAAACTGAGAAATATCATGCATGTACAAACTGTTGTATTCACTGGTGACTGTAAAACAGTAGTCCCCCAATAACGGAAAAAAAAAGTTAAAAAAAGACCTTCCAAAATGTAGATCACACAGTTCCTAGCAGATATTTAAGTAAAGTGATATCAGCTATATATGCACGTTGAAGTCTATTTTAAAATCAGTTAAATGATATTCCACTTGTAAAAACAATTATAAAAATGTTTAGTCCTTTTTGTTTACCTTCCAAAATTAAAAAAAATATATAGAATAATATGCAACCAGATGAAACAAATGGCTTATAACCTTGGCTACATTATGAAGCTGATTCCTGGAAAGCCTTGCACGCCATTAACTACACGTTTCTGAATTTGTCCCCTTGTTCAAAATCCTTGTATGCGATTTTTTTTTAAACTGTATGGTAAAGCCCAACTTTGCTATTAAAAGGATGACAATATATACTTCAATATCCAGCCAGGCTCTGCATTTGGCAATACCACTAAGCTGTGTGGACGATATCGTCTGATGACTTCAGTTGTCCAAACGAATCGTGAAACAAGCTCTGCAAATGGAAGGCAGTGCCGATTTGGATATAGGGGCAAGACTCAGATCCCTGGCAAGCCTGACAGTGTCCCTGTCCAGATGCTCGTGCAGTCAGCAAACTGTTCATTTCCACTCCTAGGCCTGGGCACAGGACACCTGCAATCTCGCCTTTACCTGTCACGACTCTCCACAATCATTGTCTATTTTTTAATCTCTTGATTTTCAAAATTAAGTCTTTAGAGTGCTTCCTATTTTACAGGCTTTAATTTTTATCTATTATTGGTATCTTTTTGGTTTTATTCAGCCAGCCCACTTGGTTTAACCACAGTATCTTCTGGTCGTGTCCAGACAGGATGACTGTAGCCTTCCTTCCTCAGTACAGAGCACTGGATCCCAGCCAGCACTCAGGGTCCTCTGCCCTCCGCCCTTTTGGTTTCCCTTTTTATCTTGTTCAGGAGCTCTGACTCATTTAGAATGAATTTTGACTATCCTACCAAATCACGTTTTTCCTGGGATGTAATAGGAGCCGCATCTCTCTATTTCTGCTGGATGGGTCCTGGATGGGTATGTTAAGATAGTCAGAAGTTGAACTGGGTTTGAAACTTGAGACGTAAAAGCTGATAGTCAGAAGTTGAATTGGGTTTGAAACCTGAGACATAAAAGTTTTAAAAGAAGTCCTGTTGAGAGCGTGCATTAGCTTGCTAGAGGAATGTTCCCCGTTTCTGTCCCTAGCTGATCAGTGAGTGTTTGGATGACTATACCCTCACCCAAAATCTGTGCTTCTCCCTGTCACACATCAACAAGAGTTTCAGTCAGCCTTCTTAGCACCGGAGTGGGGTGTATGAAGTCGGTCCTGATTAGTTCCAGTCTTTGATAGGCATTGGGAATCTTGGTCTTGAGGCTACGTATGTCACCTTCCTCCCACTATAGTGTTAGAGCAATGACCCTTTACTCGGTCCTTTGCTCCAGGGTCAAATCTTAAAAAGAAATTTAAACTATTGATTGTAATGATAAACACGTGTTTTCTTTTTTTTTTCCACATAAAAAAATGAATTTGAAAGTAAATTAAAAATGCCTGGGGGCCAGGAGGTGGTTCACTGGGATAAGAGCACATAGTATGAAGCGCAAAGACCCTCTCAAGGATCCTGGTTCGAGGCCCCGGCTCCCCACCTGCAGGGGTCTGCTTCACAAGAGGTGAAGCAGGTCTGTAGGTGTTTATCTTTCTCTCCCCCCCACCTATAACCCTCCTCCTCCCAATTTCTCTTTGTCCTATCCAATAAAATGGAAAAAAAAATGGCCTCCAGGAGCCATGGATTCTAGTACCAGCAGGCACAGGACCCCAGCGATAACCCCTGGAGGCAAAAATAAAGATAAAATAAAAAGCCTGAACTAATGTGGTCTAAAACATCAAGTAGGTTAATATGACTTTTTTTTTACATTTTACTTACTGATTTACTTATTTATATATTGGGTTGACACAGACAGAGAGAAATCAACAGGGAGAAGAGTGATAGGGAGGGAGAGAAAGACCCCTGCAACTCTGCTCCACCTTTCCTAAACGCAGGGCCGGGCCTGTGGCGAGCTCTCCCAGTGTACCACCACCAGACCCCGTATGTTTTTCTCTTATCTGTCATCGTTTAGTTCTTTAAAAACAACCTTTAACAACTCTTCCCTGATACTACCAAGATCATTAAATAGAGGGATTTTTCATGGATTATTCTAACTGCCTTTATAGGCCTAAGATGAATCTCTATGTACTTTATATAGAGTAAGAAAGAGTGTAATTCTTTTTCTGGAACAATGAATGACAGCCTAATACATTTGGAAGTAAAATTATAATTTTTCTTGAAGCACTTTTATGAATTGCTCACAAGGTATTTAAATAGTCAAGGAAAGTTATATATATTTTCTGGATGAAAAATATTGTGACATTACACATAAAAATGATTGGCCATTTAGAAACTCGTAACATAGATGGATGTCTTTAAAATGTAAAATGAGAATATGTTGTAAGACTCTGGTGTTTTTTATTGCTCTACAACTGGAGCACTAAAATTGGTTCCTCTACAGTGTTTGCATTTTATTAACTATGAAGGACTATATGCAGGTCTTAGTCGCATTGTTTAAAAAAAATGCAAAAGAGATATCAGTAATTATGCATATAAGGTTGGAAAATGGCATAAAATCTATCATTTTTTATAACTCTTTATGTGAAAGTAAGCTAGAATATTTTACCACTATTAAAAACCCTATCCATATTATCTCAGGCATCTTATTTTAAATCTTTGATTTATTTATGTATTACTTAGAGAGAGAGAGAGAGGAACCAGAACACTGCAAGATTTGACTTAAGGTGGTGCTGAGAATTGAACCTGGGACCTTGAAGCCTCAGGCATGAACATCTTTTTCATAACTGTTATGCTATCTCCACAGCCCCTCAAACATGTTCTTACCAAGATTTAATCTAAAGATTTCACATCTTCAGTGACTAGAAATCTGTATGTTATTACTACTTGCTAATTTTGCTTGTTTTTCTTAGAAACCATTTTTCTCAATAGATTGATTCTATGAATGAACTAATATGTGAAAGCTGATACAAAGGTTAAAAAAAAAGCTATAGACAACGCAATTTATTTTATATACACCCTATAGCATCTCACCAAGAGAATCATAACTCTACTGCAATTTTTGTTAAGTCGTGCACAAGAGACTTGTATATTTCTATTCCTTTATTTCTTTCTCTAGTATGCTTGATAGGACAGAGAGAAATTGAGAGGGTAGGGGAGATAGTGAGAACAGTAGACACCTGCAGCCCTGCTTCACCACTCACAAAGCATTCTCCCTGCAGGTGGGGACTGGAGGCTCGAACCTGGGTCCTTGTGCACTGTAACATGTGTGTTCAGTCGGCGAGTCACCACCCACCCCCTGCTCTAGCTTCGTATGTCATGCTAAAACCTGAATTTCTCTCATCTATAGCAGTCACAGTAGGTGAAATCAGCTGTTAAATTTCGCAGAAGCAACCATAAACATTGCTTCCGTCTTCAAAATGTCTGACAAATACTCGTAAAGAAGACTTCTTCTTTGATCTTTTTACTCTCTAGGATAAGTTGCATGACTAGTTTTAAATCAAAGATTTTAAATGAACCTATTTTATGTGTTTGTATTAATTTAATTATAAAATATTGTATTTCTAGGTTCTTCTATACTTAATTTTTTCTTGCCTCTCATAAGTGCTACCTACATCATATCTACATGTGCCATGTTCTTAAATATTATTTCCTTTGAAAAATACCCTTGGCATAATTAGTCTGTGTTTGATGACTACAGTTCATACAATGATTTAAATTCTGTATCTTTATATAACAATTGCAATGTATTCACATGATTGTTGTATTGAATAATTTCAGCATTTGGGCACAGCACTTCAGTTGTTCTGTAGGATGGAGGCCTGGAATATTGTGTAGCACAGGAATCATTTCTGTTCCCCATGTATCAACTGTTCAGCTAGGTGCACCACTACCCAGACCTCAAAGGTGGTTTCTTAACTCCACAATCTGTTTCTACTGTTCAGAAATATATGGAGTCTAGTCATAGACTCATAGTGAAATATTATAAATTAAAAAACAAGGGTAGATAAAGAACACAAGTGTCAAAAAAGAATCACTGTTGAATTATGCAGTGAAGTTCCTGTAAGAATGAATTATTTCCTGTCTCCCTCAGCGAACATTCACTGCCACACCTGCAAAGGAGTGCTAGAAGGTGCCACGCACTGGCAGGCATGCTGAAAACCCAGCCACTTGCCCAAAATCAAAGCAGGGAGAATACATTTGCATTTAAAAATGCCTGCCTCCTGCAGTAAAAGTCACTAATCTGCCGAGGCACATTTTGCAAGATTTTACTTTTATTCTAGCACTGATGGCTTTATAATCCACATTATCTCTTATCTCAAAGAAAAGGAGGAAGCTCATATTAATTAACTAGTGATTTATATGACTACATTTTGCTAGGAGTGTACATAAATGCCATTCCCACCACTAAAAGACTGTGACCCATCCCTCCCACCCACTCCCACCCCCCACTGACCCAGGAAGCTGCATGTCTACCCCTCACCACAGGGCTTTTACTTTGGTGCCCTACTTACAATTTGGTCAGGTCCTGCTTTTAGTTTCCCTTTCAGATCTTCTTACTCAACTTCTGTTGATGAGTGGGATCATCCCATACTGATCTTTATCTTTCTGACTTAGCTCACTTAACATAATTCCTTCTAGCTCTGTCCAAGATGGGTCAGAGAAGGTGGGTTCATTGTTCTTGATAGCTGCATAGTATTCTACTGTGTATATATACCACAGCTTTCTCAGCCACTCATCTGTTGTTGGGCACCTGGGTTGCTTCCAGGTTTTAGCTATTAGGAACTGTGCTGCTATGAACATAAGTGTACACACCTCTTTTTGGTTGCACCTTCTACAACCCACAACGACCCTGGGTCCATGCTCCCAGAGGGATAGAGAATGGGAAAGCTATCAGGGGAGGGGGTGGGATATGGATATTAGGTGGTGGGAATTGTGTGGAGTTGTACCCCTCCTACCCTGTGGTTTTGTTAATTAATCCTTTCATAAATAAAAAAGAAAAAAAAAAGAAAGAAAAGGAGGAAGCTGTGATTTATTTTAAAAAAAAAAAAAAAAATACAAGCTCCAGACTTAAGAGTTGGCAGCGAGAGGGAGAGGAAGATGGCGGCCTGAGCAGCGAGCGCTCTGACGGCATCGTCAGCAACGGTAGGATTTTCTGCCTTTAGCAGGCCAGTTAATAAGGAGTGACACCAAAGAGTGGGTACAATTTAATTTGGGTTAAGAATTAGAGTAAAGGTGACACGGACTAGCGGGGCTCCAGAATTCCCAGGGCGCCGGGCAAGGAGAGTGCGCCGGGCATTGTCCTCCGCCCGCCCAGGAAGGCGGCTCCTCCGCCAGTTGCAGAGCGCGGCGGGCAGAGGACCCGGAGAGAGCACTTTAGCTCGGGGGCTTCCTCTTGGGAGAATCCAGGGTCCACCGTGACCCTGAGAGCAGATCCAAAGACTTCTTGAGTATAGCTCTCATTGGATCAAAGGATTTGGAGCTAGTTTTCATTTTTGAGAAATCCTTTAAAAAAGTCTGGAGGGGGGGGTTTCCCGGAAGATGGCGGACAAAGGAGAAGTGGCTAGCCTTTGAGCTCCGGACACATCTCTTGTAAACAATAGGATTTTCTGCCTTTAGCAGGCCAGCCAATAAGGGGCCACAGCAGTCATACCAAAGAGCTGTCTATAACTTAATTTGGGTTAAGAATTAGAGTAGGGGAAAAAAATTCTTTTTTCTTCCTTTTAATTTTCAAGCATACATCCTTCCCGCCGCTCCCCCCCACCCCCCACCATAAGCAGTGCCTGGGACCAGCTTCTAGCAGGATACCCCATACCACCAAACAGGGTTTTTTTTTTGTTTTTTTTTTTTTTAAACTCACTGATAACACATTTGGGAAGTTCCTCGCACTGCTCTTTAATTACAACCCTTCTTCTTATATTCTCCCTTTTCTCTCTCTTATCTCTCTCTATCTCTTTTTTTTATTTTTTATTATTATTATTATTTTTTTATCTTGTCATACACTTCTTTCTTCTTTGCCTTTCTGAATTTGTGAATTACTTTGGGGAAGAAATCTGACCCAGAGTGGACTCTCTATGTGTGTATCTCTGCTCTAGTTCCCTTTACACTCTTGTTACCCTAGAATATACACTGGATAGTAGATTTTCATAACTGTCTATTCTTGCTATCCTCTCTTTCTTTTCTCTTTCTTCACTGGGATTTGGTTACTATTTTTTCACGGACTGGAGAAATTGTTTGGCTAACTGGTAATGATTAAACTCCTTCAATACTTACTTCAGTTGCTACTGTAATTCCGGAGGTTGGTGAGTGCAATTGTCATAAAGGTATTTAGTACAGTGTTACTTGTGCTCAAAACACAACAACTGAGGAACAACAGAGCATTAAAAAAAAAAAAGAGAGAAACACATAAATAAAAAAAATGGGTAGATTAAAAACAAATAAAACTGCTACCCCAATGAATGAAGACAAGAGCCCAGAAGAAACCATAAATCAGTCAGAAGTAACCATAGATAAGAAAAGTATGCAAGCAATAATAAACTTATTAATCACAGAAATGAAAACAACATTGGAGGAAAGGAATGGCAGTATTAGGGAAACAACAGTTGAGACACCCAAGGAAAATACTGATTATCTTGAGACAATTAGAGAACTGAAAGCTGAAATAGCTGTAATGAAGAAAGAAGCTGAGGCAAGGGAAAGCAGACTAACAGAAGCAGAAAACAGAATTAGTCAGACAGAGGATGAGTTAGAGAAAACTAAGAAAGAGGTGAAAGAGCTTAAAAAGAGATTGAGAGACACTGAAAACAACAACAGAGACATATGGGATGATCTCAAAAGAAGTAACATTCGTATAATTGGCCTGCCAGAGGAAGAAAGAGAGGAAGGGGAAGCAAACATTCTAGAGGAAATAATACAAGAAAATTTCCCAGACCTGAATAACAGAAAGGATATCAAGGTGCAAGAGGCCCAGAGAGTACCAAACAGAATCAACCCAGACCTGAAAACACCAAGACACATCATAGTCACAATGAGAAGAAGTAAGGATAAAGAAAGGATCCTAAAGGCTTCAAGAGAGAAACAAAAAGTCACATACAGGGGAAAACCCATAAGACTTTCTGCAGATTTCTCCACTCAAACTCTAAAAGCCAGAAGGGAGTGGCAAGATATCTATCGAGCCCTGAATGAAAAAGGGTTTCAACCAAGGATAATATATCCTGCTAGACTTTCATTCAAGCTAGACGGAGGGATCAAAACCTTCTTAGACAAACAACAGTTAAAGGAGGCAACTAACACCAAGCCGGCCCTGAAAGAGGTACTAAAAGACCTCTTATAAACAAGAACATCACTATAATACTTGTAATATATTAGAGTAAACAAATCGTTTTTTAGAACAATGGCACTACAATACATTAAATCCATAATATCAATAAATGTCAATGGCTTAAACTCACCCATCAAAAGGCACAGGGTGGGGGGATGGATCAGAAAACATAACCCAACCATATGCTGCTTGCAAGAATCCCATCTGTCACAACAAGATAAACACAGACTTAAAGTGAAAGGATGGAAAACTATCATACAGGCTAACGGTCCACAAAAAAGGGCAGGAACAGCCATTCTCATCTCAGACACGATAGATTTTAAATTAAATAAAGTAATAAAAGATAGGCAAGGACATTACATAATGATTAGAGGATCAATCAGCCAAGAAGAATTAACAATTATTAACATCTATGCACCCAACGAGGGACCATCTAAATACATTAAACACCTACTGAAAGAATTTCAAAAATACATCAATAGTAATACAATAATAGTGGGAGACTTCAATACCCCACTCTCACACTTAGACAGATCAACAAAGCAGAGAACCAATAAAGATACAAGAGAATTGAATGAAGAGATTGACAGACTAGACCTCTTGGACATTTTCAGACTCCTCCACCCCAAAAAACTGGAATACACCTTCTTTTCAAATCCACATAACACATACTCAAGGATAGACCACATGTTAGGCCACAAAGACAGCATCAATAAATTCAAGAGCATTGAAATCATCCCAAGTATCTTCTCAGACCACAGTGGAGTAAAACTAACTTTTAACAACAAACGGAAAATTATTAAAAGACATAGAATTTGGAAACTAAACAACATGCTCCTTAAGAACCACTGGGTCAGAGACTCACTCAAACAGGAAATTCAAATGTTCCTGGAAACTAATGAAAATGAAGACACAACCTATCAAAATATTTGGGACACAGCGAAAGCAGTACTGAGAGGGAAACTTATAGCCATACAATCACATATTAAACACCAAGAAGAAGCCCAAATGAACGACCTTACTAGACACCTCAAGGACTTAGAGGAAGAGGAACAAAGGAACCCTAAAGCAACCAGAAGGACAGAAATCACTAAAGTTAGAGCAGAAATAAACAACATCGAAAATAAAAGAACCATACAAAAGATCAATGAAGCCAAATGTTGGTTCTTTGAAAGATTAAACAAAATTGACAAACCCCTAGCCAGACTCACCAAACAAAAAAGAGAGAAGACTCAAATTAATAGAATTGTAAACGATGCAGGAGATATCACAACTGACACCACAGAAATCCAGAGAATTCTGCGAAACTTCTATAAAGAACTATATGCCACCAAGCTAGAGAATCTGGAAGAAATGGAACAATTCCTAGAAACCTATGCACTTCCAAAACTGAACCAAGAAGAACTACAAAATCTAAATGCACCAATCACAGACAAAGAAATTGAAACCGTTATTAAGAATCTCCCCAACAACAAAAGTCCTGGACCAGATGGCTTCACAAATGAATTCTACAAAACTTTCAGGAAACAGTTAATACCCATACTTCTTAAGCTATTCCATAAGATTGAAGAAACAGGAATACTCCCTTCCACCTTTTATGAAGCCAACATCACCCTGATACCAAAAGCTGATAGGGACAGAACAAAAAAGGAAAACTACAGACCAATATCTCTGATGAACATAGATGCCAAAATATTAAACAAGATCTTGGCCAACCGGATACAGCAACACATCAAAAAGATTGTTCATCATGACCAAGTGGGATTCATCCCAGGAATGCAAGGCTGGTTCAACATCCGTAAATCAATCAATGTCATTCATCACATCAATAAAAGCAAAGCCAAAAACCACATGATTATCTCAATAGATGCAGAGAAAGCCTTTGACAAAATCCAACACCCATTCATGCTCAAAACTCTACAGAAAATGGGAATAGATGGGAAATTCCTCAAGATAGTGGAGTCTATATATAGCAAACCTACAGCCAACATCATACTCAATGGAGAGAAGCTGAAAGCATTCCCCCTCAGATCGGGGACTAGACAGGGCTGTCCACTGTCACCGTTACTCTTCAACATAGTATTGGAAGTTCTTGCCATAGCAATCAGGCAAGAGAAAGAAATCAAAGGGATACAGATTGGAAGGGAAGAAGTCAAGCTCTCACTATTTGCAGATGATATGATAGTATACATAGAAAGACCTAAAGAATCCAGTAGAAAATTACTGGAAGTTGTTAGGCAATATAGCAAGGTATCAGGCTACAAAATCAATGTACAAAAATCAGTGGCATTTCTTTATGCAAACACTAAATCTGAAGAAGAAGACATCCAGAAATCACTCCCATTTACTGTTTCAGCAAAATCAATCAAATACCTAGGAATAAAGTTGACCAAAGAAGTGAAAGACTTGTATACTGAAAACTATGAGTCGCTACTCAAGGAGATAGAAACTGATACCAAGAAATGGAAAGATATCCCATGCTCATGGATTGGAAGAATAAATATCATCAAAATGAATATTCTCCCCAGAGCCATATACAAATTTAATGCAATACCCATCAAAGTTCCACCAGGCTTCTTTAAGAGAATAGAACAAACGCTACAATCATTTATCTGGAACCTGAAAACACCTAGAATTGCCAAAACCATCTTAAGGAAAAGAAACAGAAATGGAGGCATCACACTCCCAGACCTTAAACTATATTATAAAGCCATCATCATCAAAACAGCATGGTACTGGAACAAAAATAGGCATACAGACCAGTGGAACAGAATTGAAAGCCCAGAAGTAAATCCCAACACCTATGGGCATCTAATCTTTGATAAGGGGGCCCAAAGGATTAAATGGAAAAAGGAGGCTCTCTTCAATAAATGGTGCTGGGAAAACTGGGTTGAAACATGCAGAAGAATGAAATTGAACCACTTTATCTCACCAGAAACAAAAATCAACTCCAAATGGATCAAAGACCTAGATGTCAGACCAGAAACAATCAAATACTTAGAGGAAAACATTGGTAAAACACTTTCCCACATACACCTCAAGGACATCTTTGATGAATCAAACCCAATTGCAAGGAAGACCAAAGCAGAAACAAACCAATGGGACTACATCAAATTGAAAAGCTTCTGCACATCCAAAGAAACTATTAAACAAACAGAGAGACCCCTCACAGAATGGGAGAAGATCTTCACATGCCAGACATCAGACAAGAAACTAATCACCAAAATATATAAAGAGCTCAGCAAACTCAGCCGCAAAAAAGCAAATGACCCCATCCAAAAATGGGCAGAGGAAATGAACAAAACATTCACCACAGAGGAGATCCAAAAGGCTAACAAACATATGAAAAACTGCTCTAGGTCACTGATTATCAGAGAAATGCAAATCAAGACAACACTAAGATACCACCTCACTCCTGTAAGAATGGCATACATCAAAAAGGACAGCAGCAACAAATGCTGGAGAGGATGTGGGGACAGAGGAACCCTTTTACATTGCTGGTGGGAATGTAAATTGGTACAGCCTCTGTGGAGAGCAGTCTGGAAAACTCTCAGAAGGCTAGACATGGACCTTCCATATGACCCAATAATTCCTCTCCTGGGGTTATACCCCAAGGACTCCATAACACCCAACCAAAAAGAGGTGTGTACTCCTATGTTCATAGCAGCACAATTCATAATAGCTAAAACCTGGAAGCAACCCAGGTGCCCAACAACAGATGAGTGGCTGAGAAAGCTGTGGTATATATACACAATGGAATACTATGCAGCTATCAAGAACAATGAACCCACCTTCTCTGACCCATCTTGGACAGAGCTAGAAGGAATTATGTTAAGTGAATTAAGTCAGAAAGATAAAGATGAGTATGGGATGATCCCACTCATCAACAGAAGCTGACTAAGAAGATCTGAAAGGGAAACTAAAAGCAGGACCTGATCAAATTGTAAGTAGGGCACCAAAGTAAAAACCCAGTGGTGAGGGGTAGGCATGTAGCTTCCTGGGCCAGTGGGGGGTGGAAGTGGGCGGGAGGGATGGGTCACAGTCCTTTGGTGGTGGGAATGGTGTTTATGTACACTCCTAGCAAAATGTAGACATATAAATCAGTAGTTAATTAATATGAGAGGGGGAAATCAATTGTATGTCTCAAAGTTTCTCAAAAGACAAACTGAATCTTTTTAATATATAGGCTATGTATTTGATATGCGGACTCTCTCAAAAGCCTAGACCAAGTAGATTAGAAGCTTCCAATAGCACAGCTATATACAAGATACTGGGTACTGTCCAGGAAACCATAACAAAGGGACTTTTCAAAGTTAACCCAATTAACAAATAATGTGATGATAATATTAACTATCGATTGTCTTTTTGAACCCTAAGACAGCAGGAACCTCACATCTTCACTATAGAGCCCCTACTTCCCCCAGTCCTGGAACCCTTGGATAGGGCCCACTTTCCCGTATGCATCTCCCAATCCAAACCAAACAACATTGCATCTGCCGATCACAAACTAACCAAAGCAACGATTGCTACCTCAACATGCTTCACCCCAGAATGTATCCAGAGACTTCACGTGTGGAATGACAACCCTTCAGCTTCATTACTCGGGTGAGACCTTTCCTTTAATAGTACACTCTAATTTCATCTCAGGTAGTTCACTTTCCAACAAAGTCCCATAACCTAGATATACACCAGTTTCTGTGAGAGAGAGCTTATGTGCACACGTATCCATAAACTACTGCAAAATATATACCTGAAAGCAGGACTACACTAGAGTTTGCAGTGAGTACCTCCCTAACACTTCCTCTCCACTATTCCAAGCTTGGGATCCATGATTGCTCAACAAATTGTTTGGCTTCATATGTTAACTCTCTTTTCAATCACCAGGTTCCAGATGCCACCAGGATGCTGGCTAGGCTTCCCTGGATTGAAGACCCCACCAATGTGTCCTGGAGCTCAGCTTCCCCAGAGTCACACCCTACTAGGGAAAGAGAGAGGCAGACTGGGGGTATGGACCGACCAGTCAACGCCCATGTTCAGCGGGGAAGCAATTACAGAAGCCAGACCTTCTACCTTCTGCATCCCTCAACGACCCTGAGTCCATGCTCCCAGAGGGATAGAGAATGGGAAAGCTATCAGGGGAGGGGGTGGGTTATGGGGATTGGGTGTTGGGAATTGTGTGGAGTTGTACCCCTCCTACCTTATGCTTTTGTTCACTAATCCTTTCTTAAATAAAAAAAAATAAAAAAAAATAAAAAAAAAAATACAAGCTCCAAACTACCTGATATCTGAAGACAACTTTCACGAGTTCAAAAGCTACAGGTAGATGGATCATGTGGTGGGAGTCTAGCACAGATGTGGAAGAATCTCTCACTCTGTCCAGCAGAAGCTTCTTTAAATATATACATGTGTACATATTTATTTTCTTTTGTTGCCCTTGTTTTATCTTTGTAGTTATTATTGTTGTTATTGATGTCGTCATTGTTGGATAGAACAGAGACAATTGGGGGGGAGGGGAAGACAGAGAGAAATGGAGAGAGGAGGGGAAGACAGAGGGGGAGAAAAGACAGACACCTGCAGACCTGCTTCACCGCCTGGGAAGCGACTCCCCTGCAGGTGGGGAGCCGGGGGCTCGAACCCAGATCCCTATGCCAGTCCTTGTGCTCCATGCCACGTGCGCTTAACCCGCTGCGCTACCGCCCGACTCCCGCCCCAGAAGCTTCTATCCAGCCCTCTTTGAGGTCACAGACATGAGTGAGTGGTCATCTCGAAGAAGCTATTACAAATTCTGCGCTCAGCTTTTAGTAGCTAATTTTATGCGAGCATATCACTCTTATAATATAGAAATTACCATGTTAAATAGACCAATTTTTTTTTATTCCCATGCCTTGTAACTTATCAACCATCCTAGGAGGTGACATGACAACCCGGCCTGTCATATTAATATAAAACAGGGATAGGTCACATTAATCTTTCAGGTATTATTTCACACATCTTGCCACAGAACATTAAAATAAATTAAATGTGCATTAAGACTAGATCTCAAAATCCAGTGAGCAAACATTTTTTTCCATGTCAAAGTATTTCTCAGCTGTGACCTATTCTTCCATTAAAAAAACCTCGCTGATGTGTGTGGTATATTTTGTTAATTGGAGTTAGGAGGTTTATCATTTTATTGTTGTTTCGTTGAACTTCCTTGACTTTTATTTATTTTTGACCACCAGTGTTATTGTTGGGACTTTGTGCCAGCACTACGAATCCACTGCCCCAGGTAGACATTTTTTCCCACTTATTTTTTTCTTTATTGTATTCGATAGGACAGGAGGGAATTGATAGAGGACGCAAACTAGAAGAACATTTGAGAGGGAAGGGGGAGATAGAGAAGGAGAGAGAAGGAAAGACGTCTGCAGAGCTGCATCACTCCTTGAGAAACTTGCATCTCTTGGTAGGTGGGGGTTGGGGGCTTAAACCTGGGTCAGTGTGCTCAACCAGTGCACCGCCAATGGCCTGCCTGCCTTTCTCTCTCTCTCTCTCTCTGTCTCTGTCTCTCTCTCAATATCTCTCTCTCTGTCTCTGTCTCTCTATCTGTCTATCTCTCAATGTCTCTCTCTCTCTATCTCTCAATATCTCTCTCTCCCTCTCCCTCTCTGTCTCTGCCTCTCTATCTATCTCTCAATGTCTCTCTATCTCTTAATATCTCTCTCTCCCTCTCCCTCTCTCTCTCTGTCTCTGTCTCTCTATCTGTCTATCTCTCAATGTCTCTCTATCTCTTAATATCTCTCTCCCTCTCCCTCTCTCTCTGTCTCTCTATCTGTCTATCTCTCAATGTCTCTCTCTATCTCTCAATATCTCTCTCTCCCTCTCCCTCTCTGTCTCTGTCTCTCTATCTGTCTATCTCTCAATGTCTCTCTATCTCTTAATATCTCTCTCCCTCTATCTCTGTCTCTGTCTCTCTATCTGTCTATCTCTCAATGTCTCTCTCTCCCTCTCCCTCTCTCTGTCTCTGTCTCTCTATCTGTCTATCTCTCAATGTCTCTCTATCTCTCAATATCTCTCTCTCCCTCTCCCTCTCTCTGTCTCTGTCTCTCTATCTGTCTATCTCTCAATGTCTCTCTATATCTCAATATCTCTCTCTCCCTCTCCCTCTCTCTGTCTCTGTCTCTCTATCTGTCTATCTCTCAATGTCTCTCTATCTCTTAATATCTCTCTATCTCCCTCTCCCTCTCTCTCTCCCTTCCTTCCTTTCCTCCATTCTATCTTTATTTCTCCCCCTCACCTTAAAATGTGAAAAGCAAAACAAACAGAAAAACCTGATCTTTCTTTAGTTTATCCTCCTATCTATTCAGCATTTTCCCTTTCACCACTGATTTCATTTCATTTATTTTTTTACTGATTTAACAGTGGTTGACCAGACTATAGGATAAGAGGGACACATTTCCATACAGTTCAGTTCCCACCAATAGAGTTCCCTGTCCCACCCCTCCATTAGAAGTTTCTCGATTCTTTATCCCTCTTAGACTACGCTCCAAAATTCTTTATGGGGAGCAGAAGGTGGGAGTTCTGGCTTCTGTCACTGCTTCTCCACTAGACATGGGTGTTGGCAGGTGGATCCACACCCCCAGCCTGTGTCTGTCTGTCCCTAGTGGGGCAGGGCTCTGGGGAGGGGAGGCTCCAGGACACGTGGGTGAGGGCGTCTGCCCAGAGAAGTCAGGATGGTGTCATGGTAGCACCTGCAACTTGGTGGCTGAAAAGCATTGAGATATAAAGCAGAACAAATTGTTTAATGATCAGGAACCTCAAGCTAAGAATAGAGCAGATGAGATTTGAGGTTTTCATGTTGGAAGGATGTCTGCTTTAGGTATATTACAAGAGGCCCATGACTTTACTCATTTTCCCCTGAGGCCGGCAGCGTTTTAAATGTACACTTTCTCCATCTCAAGAAGCCATTTCCTCTTCATAATCCATGTTAATAAAATTGACTATGTGATTTTTCACTTCAAAGTGAGATAGCGACAGTAACAGAGTTATGATCATGTCAGAGTTACCATATGTGTACACCGCACAAATCATCAACAGAAAGCTAGCTGCCGGGTTGCTGATTATTTGTCAGTGTTTATTAATAGGTATTGACACTGCAAAGTTCCCACTGTGGTTTAGCCTTCAAAATAACTTAGGATTCAAAACTTCTCAGTAAACAGCTGCTTCTATTAGCAAGTATACATTGTAATTCCAGTTTATGTGAAAATGTTCATACTCACAGGAATGAAGAAATAAGAAATGGTGACTGCTTTTCATTTAAAATTTATTTTTAATGCCTTAATCAGAATAAACACAAATCACTAATAACCTTAACATAGCAAAAAGACACAAAGAAAATATCAATTTTATATAAAAAGTCCTTAAATAACATAAAACCACAGTTCAAAAAGTTTATTCTAGGAAAGTTTTTTTTAAAAATGTACATATAATGCATATTTTCAAGCCTCTTAACTTAATCACTTCAATTGAGGATTTAATATTCTTGATCAGACATACTGCTCTGCTGTTAAAAAATGATGACATCACAGGCCTGGTGGTGGCACATGTGGGTAAGCACACACATTGCTGTGCACAAGAACCTGGGTTCAAGCCCCTGGTCCCCACCTGCAGGGAGGAAGCTTCACGAGTGGTGTGTCTCTCCCCCTCTGTCTCCCTCTCTCAATGTCTCTGTTCTACCAAATGAAAATAATAAAAATAAAAATAAATAGTGGCATCATCACTTTGACATTATCTTGGATGTAACTTGGAGGAATCATGTTAAGTGAGATAAGTCAAAAAGGACAAGTCCAGAATGATCTCACTTAAAGGCAGTACTTTGACACAAGGAGAGAGAGAGAGAGAGAGAGAGAGGACACAGATTGAAGGTTTTACTGGGCGTCGTGTGTTACACCACCAATTTATTGCTTTGTTAAGATGAGAGGAAGAGTGGAGAAAGCCCCACACTTGCATGAGTCCTCAGCTTTTCCGTCAAGAGCTCTGCTTCACCAACCACCAGGCTGCAGAGGCCAGATCTGAAGTGTCCTCGGCCTCTCTTCTCTATTGATCCACCTGTGCCCAGTCTGCAAAGATGGTCCTGGATGCAGGGGATTACGATGTCTCTGCCCTACAATACTGTTCCTTCTCCCTCTGCCTGCTGGTCACACACACACACAACTCCCCACCTTCAGATAATGAATTCTCTTCCATCAATCTCAACTGTGTTCTATTAAGTCTTATGGTGACATGTCCTCATAATTGTTGCTTGTACTAGGGGAGTTCAGTCCATACTTGACTATTAGATCTTGTTTCCGCTTCCAGGACTCAGAAACATCACTTGAGGTGATCATTCAGGACAGCTGCAATATCTTAATTAGGATGACACTCCGCTGGACAAGACCGTTCATTCGATTTCTCTGGAGTAAGGTACTGAATACTTCAAGTCTCCCTTTGGTTCTCCTCTGTCTCTGATTTTTCTGTTTCCAACAACTTTTTATTGGTGTTTATGTTAATTTTTGTTGTCATTTTTATTAGTGACTTAATAATGATTAAATAACAGGGGTACGATTCCACAAAGTTCTCACCACCCACCAGAGTTCCCTGTCTCATCCCCTCCATTGGAAGCTTCCCTGTTCTTTATCCCTTCAGAAGGATGGATCAAAATTCTTTATGAGGAGCATAAGGTGGGAGTTCTGGCTTCTGTCATTGCTTCTCCGCTGGACATGGGTGTTGGCAGGTGGGTCCACACCCCCAGCCTGTGTCTGTCTGTCCCTAGTGGGGCAGGGCTCTGGGGAGGGGAGGCTCCAGGACACACTGGTGAGGGCGTCTGCCAGGGAAGTCAGGATGGTGTCATGGTAGCATCTGCAACTTGGTGGTAAGACGGTAAGGTATAAAGCAGGACAAAATGTTTAATAAACACTACACATGAAGCTTTCCCCTGTAGGTTTGGACTAGGAACTTGAACCCAGGCTTGTGCCTTTAACAAAGCGTGCCACCGCTTGGCTCTGATAATTCTATAAAGTATTGTTACTCATTTTTCTTATCAGGGGTAACTGCACTCAGTCAGCACTTCTAATAAAGGAGAGTTTTAAAAACTCAGTAAATAATCAGTGATGTGAAATTCACAGTCACTGATGTCAGCTGTGTTTTCAGTTGTCTTCTATTTTATGAATCTATCTGAAACATCTTAATTAGGATGCTACTTTTCTGGAAAAGACCATTCATTCTAAATATCATTCATACTACCCACAACTAAAAATACATAATAGTACTTAAATTATTTATATATATACTTGTGATTTACTTGCCCTATGAAGATGGAAAGTTATATCTCATTTGACTACCTTTAAGAAGCACATAGATGTTCACGTTTTGTGGATAAGATATGCTGTGGTAGTTTGAATTTTATCAGGAGATTAAAACTATTCTGTAGGCTCCAGTACAGGACATACCACAATGTGTCAGAATGTCCCACCCTGCACTGTGGGACGGAGGGATAGTATGCAGAAGGCAAGCTTCCAGGGGTTCGGAACAGGCCACAGGTGTTGTTAGTCATTTTCTCGAATTCTCGAAGTTAGTCGGGCCAGGTGGTGGTGCATCTAGTAGGACTCATGTGTTACCAATAATAAGGACCACCACTCAAGCCCTACATTGTTTTTCTTTTTTCCTCTAAGGTGATCGCTGGGGCTTGGTGCCTGCACTAGGAATGCATTGCTCCTGGAGGCCAGTTTTTCCCCATTTTTGTTGGCTTTGCTGTTGCTGTTACTGTTGTTAACACTGTTGTTGCTGTAGGATAGAACAGGAGAGAAATGGAGAGAGGAGGGGAAGACAGAGAGGGGGAGAGAAAGACAGACACCTGCAGACCTGATTCACTGCCTGTGAAGCGACTCCCCTGCAGGTGGGGAACTGGGGACTCGAACCAGGATCCTTGCGCTTTGTGCCACGTGCGCTTAACCCGCTGTGCTACGTATGGTCCCCAAGCCCTACGTGTCCACTTGCAGGGGGGGGAGGTTTCACAAAAGGTGCCATACATTGATGTAGGTGTCTCTCTCTGTCTCTCCCTTCCTATTTGGAATAATTTCCATATGGATAGGCTATAGAAAGGATTATTGCTAGACAGAAGCTGTAAGTCACAAAAAGAGCATATTCTAGAATCCTTCCTGAGAACTGATCCACTCTGGACTCCTCTCCCACTCCTCCTAAAACACACACACACACACACACACACACACACACACACACACACACACACACACACATTGTCCAAACACCTACTACTGAGGAAAAAAATGAATCATTGTGCTCACTTGACTAGACAGTTGCTTAGACCAGCTAAACTACAGCACCACCCACTTGTGATCACATTCAAAGAGTGATTTGTTATAGGGACATAAAGCATATGTTAAATGAGGCATTTGGAGTTAAGAAACAACAAGCCAGTACCTTGATACAAAGGCTTATTTCAAGTAATTTCCAGTTATCAAAGTAAAAGTGTAATCTTTCAGTAAACTTGAAGGAAATAGAAAATTCCATTTGAAATAATAAAACCTTCTTTGTTATAAAAGTGTAGGGAAAGAGAGAGACAGGCTGGGAGTATGGATCGACCTGCCAACATCCATGTCTAGCGGAGAAGCAATTATGGAAGCCAGACCTTCCACCTTCTGCTCCCCATAAAGATCCTAGGTCCATACTCCCAGAAGGATAAAGAACAGGGAAGCTTCCAATGGAGCAGATGGAATACAGAACTCTGGTGGTGGGAATTGTGTGGCATTATGCCCCTCTTATCCTATGGTTTTGTTGATATTTTTATTTCATAAATAAATTTTTAAAAATCATTCAACTATAAAAATGTATAGATACATACTTTCAAACATAAGTTTGTTTATAAGGCCACAGGTAAAGAATATAGTCTACATGAAAGGTAATATGAATCAATTCCAGATTGTAGAAAGATGTACAGGGAACAAGTTAATATTTTCCACCATTAGAATCACTCTGGTTACCAAATGTGTTTCTACTGTATTTTCATTCCGATTCACTCATTACTTAGCAAAAACGCTCCTTACAAAAATCTTGCATAAGTTCTTTTATTTGGTTTGGTGTCAATTGCTTTTTTTTTTTTTTTTTAGATTGGTTTCTTTTCAAGTTTATTTGCTGTAGACATTATTTGCTTTCCTTAGAATATTTAGCAAGAGGCTTTCATGACAATGCTGCTGTATGATGGAATATAAACAGAGCCACCTTCTCTCTTTCCCGTCTCCAACCTCTACAAACCCATTTCTTTCTCTTGGACAGAGCTAGAAGGAATTATGTTAAGTGAGCTAAGTCAGAAAGATAAAGATCAGTATGGGATGATCCCACTCATCAACAGAAGTTGAGTAAGAAGATCTGAAAGGGAAACTAAAAGCAGGACCTGACCAAATTGTAAGTAGGGCACCAAAGTAATAACCCTGTGGTGAGGGGTAGACATGCAGCTTCCTGGGCCAGTGGGGGGTGGGAGTGGGCGGGAGGGATGGGTCACAGTCTTTTGGTGGTGGGAATGGTGTTTATGTACACTCCTAGCAAAATGTAGTCATATAAATCACTAGTTAATTAATTTGAGAGGGGGAAAATCAATTGTATGTCTCAAAGTTTCTCAAAAGACAAACTGAATCTTTTTAATATATAGGCTACGTATTTGATATGCGGACTCTCTCAAAAGCCTAGACCAAGTAGATTAGAAGCTTCCAATAGCACAGCTATATACAAGATACTGGGTACTGTCCAACAAACCATAACAAAGGGACTTTTCAAAGTTAACCCAATTAACAAATAGTGTGATGATAATATTAACTATTGATTGTCTTTTTGAACCCTAAGACAGCAGGAACCTCACATCTTCACTATGGAGCCCCTACTTCCCCCAGTCCTGGAACCCTTGGATAGGGCCCACTTTCCCGTATGCATCTCCCAATCTTTTTTCATTTTTATAAACCCATTTCTAATGACTGAAGTGCACTCAAAGATAATTCAGAGTTTTTAGAAGTCTTTGTTTTCAACATAAAAGAGGAATTATACATTGAAATTATACATTGAATTATACATTATAGTTCAGTTCTTTGCTGGTGTAGGAGAAAAAAATTAAAAAAAACTTATTATAGCTCAGCTTTGTCTTATGCATACAAGAAATCTGTCACCATTATGGTCCGGCAGTTATCTTGAATAAAAAATGGAATTATCCTCTTAGCAGACTGTCTCCCTTTTTTACTTATTAAGTTGGGTTAAAAGTACATTTCTTATAGAAGATTCCAATGTCTTATTGGATTTTTACCACAGAAAATTGAACTGACTACATATTAAATTGATAGTTTTCCAAGTTGTGTTTACCTGCTTTCCATTTTTTTCTCTTTACATCTAGAAAATAGAGAGGATGTATGAAGTTCTATATTAATTCTAAAATTTCATAACATAGGTTCCATTAAACAAGAAACTGGATTCAGTGAATATCATCTTCAATTTACTTAAAGGATAATCTGTACTTATTATCATGTGTTTAATCAGGAAATAGGTTTTAACATGAAGGCTCACAGTAAAACAAATTAGATATAGAACACATATAAATAAAAAATAGACATCATATCTGATTTTTTATTGAATACTGCATTTTTATTTTGTACTTAAGAGAAGCATAGGTTCCCGGAAGATGGCGGACTGAGAAACTGCTAATGGCTTGAGCTCTGACCACATCTTCTGGGAACGGTAGGATTTTCTGCCTTTAGTGGGCCAGTCAATAAGGGGTCCTAGCGGTGACACCAAGTAGGTGACTATAACTTAATTTGGGTTAAGAAATAGAGTAGAAAAAAGGGAAAATTTTTTTTTCCTTTTAATTATTAAGCACACCTCCCCCTCCCCATAACCAGTCACTGGGGACCAGCTCCTAGCAGGCTCCCCTGATGAGCTTCTTACTTTACCAAATTCCTGTCCCACCAGGAAGAATCATTCATTCTAAGTCTATACCCTTCTGAAACCTCTGGCCTTTTTCCTTTCTAAGTAACCAACCCCCCCACCTCACCCCACATAGCTAATTAAATAATTAAAAATAAATAAATAAATAAAAACTCTTTCCTTTCACCGCTCTTTTATGACTGTTCTTTTTCTTATCTTTTTCATTTCTCTCTCTCTCCCTCTTTTTTTTCTATTTATCATTCTTGTCATCCTTTCTTCCTTAATCCTACAGCTTCCAAAGCCACAAGCCCCAGCCCCCACACCACCAAACAGTGTGCTTTTTTGAATTCACTGATACACATTTGGGAATTATTTTGGGGAAGAATTCTGACTCAGTGTGGACTCTCACTGCGAGTGTCTCTGCTCAACTTCCCTTCCTCCTTTAGCTACCCCTAGAATATACAGTGGATAGTAGATTTGCGTAACTGTCTATTTCAGCTAGCCTTGTCTAGTCCTGAGGTTTTTTCTTTCTTTTTTTTTCCTCATTCTTAACAATCAGCTGCCTCTGATCACGAGGTTTGAGGTAATCTGGGACAGGGTTTTTTTTTTTTCTTTTTACCCTGCACTATTTTATTATTAATATTATATAAAGGCATATATCTTCCCCCCCTTTAGGTTGACAAGAATTAACTCTTAGGGTATCTTTCATTGCTAGGGTAGTGGACATCTTATCTATTGTGGGAGAAACTTGTCTCATTACTCCTACCTCCTCTACAGACTCTCCCCTCCCTCCTCCTCCTAGCTAATTAAAAAAATTAAATTAAATTAAATTAAAAATAAAGTAATAAAAAAACCTTTTCTTTCACTGCTCTTTAATTACAACTCTTTTTCTTATCTTTTCCCTTTTCTCTCACTTGTCTCTTTTTTCTTTTTTTTTTTTTATCTTGTCATACACTTCTTCCTTCCTTCTTCTTTGCCTTTCTGAATTTGTGAATTATTTTGGGGAAGAAATCTGACTCAGAGTGGACTCTCTATGTGTGTATCTCTGCTCTAGTTCCCTTTCCCCTCTTGTAACCCCTAGAATATACAGTGGGTAGTAGATATGCATATCTGTCTATTTTTGCTATCCCTTCTTTCTTTTCTCTTTCTTCTTCACTGGGATTTGGTCACTATTTTTTCACGGACTGGAGAAATTGTCGGGCTAACTGGTAGTGATTAAACTGCTTCAGTACTCGCTTCAGTTGCTACTGTAATTCCTGAGGTTGGTGAGTGCAATTGTCATAAAGGTATTTAGTACAGTTTTGCTTGTACTCAAGACACAACAGCAAAGGAACAACAGAGCATAAAAAAAGAAACACATATATCAAAAAAATGGGTAGATCAAAAACAAATAAAACTGCTACTCCAATGAATGAAGACAAGAGCCCAGAAGAAACTAAAAATCAGCCAGAAGTAACCACAGATAAGAAAAGTATGCAAGCAATAATAAACTTATTAATCACAGAAATGAAAACAACATTGGAGGAAAGGAATGGCGGTATTAGGGAAATAACAGTTGAGACCCCCAAGGAAAATACTGATTATCTTGAGGCAATTAGAGAAATGAAAGCTGAAATAGCTGTAATGAAGAAAGAAGCTGAGGCAAGGGAAAGCAGACTAACAGAAGCAGAAAACAGAATTAGTCAGACAGAGGATGAGTTAGAGAAAACAAAGAAAGTGGTGAAAGAGCTTAAAAAGAGATTGAGAGACACTGAAAACAACAACAGAGATATATGGGATGATCTCAAAAGAAGTAACATTTGTATAATTGGCCTACCAGAAGAAGAAAGAGAGGAAGGGGAAGCAAACATTCTAGAGGAAATAATAGAAGAAAACCTCCCAGACCTGAATAACAGAAAGGACATCAAGATTAAAGAGGCCCAGAGAGTTCCAAACAGAATCAACCCAGGCCTGAAGACACCAAGACACATCATAGTCACAATGAGAAGGAGTAAAGATAAAGAAAGGATCCTAAAGGCTGCAAGAGAGAAACAAAATGTCACATACAAGGGAAAACCCATAAGATTATCTGCAGACTTCTCCACTCAAACTCTAAAAGTCAGAAGGGAGTGGCAAGATATCTATCAAGCTCTGAATGAAAAAGGGTTTCAACCAAGGATAATATATCCTGCTAGACTTTCATTCAAACTAGATGGAGGGATCAAAACCTTCTTAGACAAACAAAAGTTAAAGGAGGCAAACATCACCAAACCAGCCCTGAAAGAGGTTCTAAAAGACCTCTTATAAATAAGAACATCACTATAATACTGGCAATATATCTTACAAACAACAACAAAAATTTTTTTTGAACAATGGCACTACAATACATTAAATTCATAATATCAATAAATGTCAATGGCTTAAACTCACCCATCAAAAGGCACAGGGTTGGGGGATGGATCAGAAAACATAATCCAACCATATGCTGCTTGCAAGAATCCCATCTGTCACAACAAGATAAACACAGACTTAAAGTGAAAGGATGAAAAACTATCATACAGGCTAATGGACCACAAAAGAGGGCAGGAACAGCCATTCTCATCTCAGACACGATAGATTTTAAATTAAATAAAGTAATAAAAGATAGGCAAGGACATTATATAATGATTAGAGGATCAATCAGCCAAGAAGACTTAACAATCATTAACATCTATGCACCCAATGAGGGACCATCTAAATACATCAAGCATGTACTGAAAGAATTTCAAAAATGCATCAATAGTAATACAATAATATTGGGAGACTTCAAAACCCACTCTCACAGTTAGACAGATCAACAAAGCAGAGAACCAACAAAGATACAAGAGAACTGAATGAAGAGATTGACAGACTAGACCTCTTGGACATTTTCAGAGTCCTTCACCCCAAAAAACTGGAATACACCTTCTTTTCAAATCCACATAACACATACTCAAGGATAGACACATGTTAGGACACAAAGACAGCATCAACAAATTCAAGAACATTGAAATCATCCCTAGTGTCTTCTCAGACCACAGTGGAGTAAAACTAACATTTAACAACAAACAGACAATTATTAAAAGTCACAGAATTTGGACACTAAACAACATACTCCTTAAGAACCACTTGGTCACAGATTCACTCAATCAGGAAATTCAAATGTTCCTGGACACAAATGAAAATGAAGACACAACCTATCAAAATATATGGGACACAGCTAAAGCAGTACTGAGATGGAAACTTATAGCTATACAATCACATATTAAACACCAAGAAGAAGCTCAAATGAATGACCTTACTGCACACCTCAAGGACTTAGAGGAAGAGGAACAAAGGAACCCTAAAGCAACCAGAAGGACAGAAATCACTAAAGTTAGAGCAGAAATAAACAACATCGAAAATAAAAGAATCATACAAAAGATCAATGAAGCCAAGTGTTGGTTCTTTGCAAGATTAAACAAAATTGACAAACCCCTAGCCAGACTCACCAAACAAAAAAGATAGAAGACTCAAATTAATAGAATTGTAAACGATGGAGGAGATATCACAACTGACACCACAGAAATCCAGAGAATCCTGCGAAACTTCTATAAAGAACTATAGGCCACCAAGCTAGAGAATCTGGAAGAAATGGAACAATTCCTAGAAGCATATGCCCTTCCAAAACTGAACCAAGAAGAACTAAAAAATCTAAATGCACCAATCACAGACAAAGAAATTGAAACCGTTATTAAGGACCTCCCCAACAACAAAAGTCTTGGACTAGATGGCTTCACAAATGAATTCTACAAAACTTTCAGCAATCAGTTAGTACCCATACTTCTTAAGCTTTTTCATAAGTTTGAAGAAACAGGAATACTCCCTTCCACCTTCTATGAAGCCAACATCACCCTGATACCAAAAGTTGATAGGGACAGAACAAAAAAGGAAAACTACAGACCAATATCGCTGATGAATATAGATGCCAAAATATTAAGTAAGATCCTGGCCAACCGGATACAACAGTATATCAAAAAGACTGTTCATCACGACCAAGTGGGATTCATCCCAGGAATGCAAGGCTGGTTCAACATCCATAAGTCAATCAATGTCATTCACCACATCAATAAAAGCAAAGCCAAAAACCACATGATTATCTCAATAGATGCAGAGAAAGCCTTTGACAAAATCCAACACCCATTCATGCTCAAAACTCTACAAAAAATGGGAATAGATGGGAAATTCCTGAAGATAATGGAGTTTATACATATCAAACCTACAGCTAACATCATACTCAATGGACAGAAGCTGAAAGCATTCCCCCTCAGATCGGGGACTATACAGGGCTGTCTACTGTCACTGTTACTCTTCAACATAGTATTGGAAGTTCTTGCCATAGCAATCACACAAGAGAAAGAAATCAAATGAATACAGATTGGAAGGGAAGAAGTCAAGCTCTCACTATTTGCAGATGATATGATAGTATACATAGAAAGACCTATAGAATCCAGTAGAAAATTACTGGAAGTTATTAGACAATATAGCAAGGTATCAGGCTACAAAATCAATGTACAAAAATCAGTGGCATTTCTTTATGCAAACACTAAATCTGAAGAAGACATCCATAAATCACTCCCATTTACTGTTTCAGCATTTTACTGTTTCAAATACCTAGGAATAAAGTTGACCGAAGAAGTGAAAGACTTATATACTGAAAACTATGAGTCGCTACTCAAGGAAATAGAAACTGATACCAAGAAATGGAAGGATATCCCATGCTCATGGATTGGAAGAATAAATATCATCAAAATGCATATTCTCCCCAGAGCCATATACAAATTTAATGCAACACCCATCAAAGTTCTACCAAGCTTCTTTAAGAGAATAGAACAAACACTACAATCATTTATCTGTAACCTGAAAACACCTAGAATTGCCAAAACCATCTTAAGGAAAAGAAACAGAAATGGAGGCATCACATTCCCAGACCTTCAACTATATTATAAAGCCATCATCATCAAAACAGCATGGTACTGGAACAAAAATAGGCACACAGACCAGTGCAACAGAATTGAAAGCCCAGAAATAAATCCCCACACCTATGGACATCTAATCTTTGATAAGGGGGCCCAAAGGATTAAATGGAAGAAGGAGGCTCTCTTCAATAAATGGTGCTGGGAAAACTGGGTTATAACATGCAGAAGAATGAAACTGAACCACTTTATCTCACCAGAAACAAAAATCAACTCCAAATGGATCAAAGACCTAGATGTCAGACCAGAAACAATCAAATACTTAGAGGAAAACATTGGCAAAACAGTTTCCCACCTACACCTCAAGGACGTCTTTGATGAATCAAACCCAATTACAAGGAAGACTAAAGCAGAAACAAACCAATGGGACCACATCAAATTGAAAAGCTTCTGCACATCCAAAGAAACTATTAAACAAACATAGAGACCCCTCAGAGAATGGGAGAAGATCTTCACATGCCATACATCAGACAAGAAACTAATCAACAAAATATATAAAGAGCTGAGCAGACTTAGCACCAAAAAAGCAAATGACCCCATCCAAAAATGGGCAGAGGATATGAACAAAACATTTACTACAGAGGAGATCCAAAAGGCTAACAAACATATGAAAAACTGCTCTAGGTCACTGATTGTCAGAGAAATGCAAATTAAGACAACACTAAGATACCACCTCACTCCTGTGAGAATGGCATACATCAAAAAGGACAGCAGCAACAAATGCTGGAGAGGTTGTGGGGATAGAGGAACCCTTTTACATTGCTGGTGGGAATGTAAATTGGTACAGCCTCTGTGGAGAGCAGTCTGGAAAACTCTCAGAAGGCTAGACATGGACCTTCCATATGACCCAATAATTCCTCTCCTGGGGTTATACCCCAAGGATTCCATAACACCCAACCAAAAAGAGGTGTGTACTCCTATGTTCATAGCAGCACAATTCATAATAGCTAAAACCTGGGAGCAACCCAGGTGCCCAACAACAGATGAGTGGCTGAGAAAGCTGTGGTATATATACACAATGGAATACTATGCAGCTATCAAGAACAATGAACCCACCTTCTCTGACCCATATTGGACAGAGCTAGAAGGAATTATATTAAGTGAGCTAAGTCAGAAAGATAAAGATGAGTATGGGATGATCCCACTCATCAACAGAAGTTGAGTAAGAAGATCTGAAATGGAAATTAAAAGCAGGACCTGACCAAATTGTAAGTAGGGCACCAAAGTAAAAGCCCTGTGATGAGGGGTAGACATGCAGCTTCCTGGGACAGTGGGGGGTGGGAGTGGGTGGGAGGGATGGGTCACAGTCTTTTGGTGGTGGGAATGGTGTTTATGTACACTCCTAGTAAAATGTAGTCATATAAATCACTAGTTAATTAACACGAGAGTGGGAAAATTAATTGTATGTCTCGAAGTTTTTCAAAACACAAACTGAATCTTTTCAATATACAGGCTGTGTTATTGATCTGCAGACTGTCTCAAAAGCCTAGACCAAGTAGATCAGAAGCAACCAATAACCCAGCTATATACAAGATACTGGGTACTGTACAGCAAACCCTAACAAAAGGACTGTTCAAAGTTAACCCAATTACCAAATAATGTGATGATAACAGTAACTATCGATTGTCTTTTTGAACCCTAAGACAGCAGGAACCTCACATCTTTACTATAGAGCCTCTACTTCCCCCAGTCCTGGAACCCTTGGATAGGGCCCACTCTCCCATATGCCTCTCTCAATCCATATCAAATAATACTGCATCTGCCGATCACAACCTAACCAACGCAACGATTGCCACCTCAACATGCTTCACTTCATACTGTGTCCAGAGACTTCACGTGTGGAATGACAACCCTTCAGCTTCATTACTCGGGTGAGACCTTCCCTTTCATAGTATACTCTAATTCCATCTCAGGTGGTTCACTTTCTAACAAAGTCCCAAAACCTAGATATACACCAGTTTCTGTGAGAGAGAGCATATGTTCACACGTATCTGTAAACTACTGCAAAATATATGCCTGAAAGCAGACGTACACTAGAGTTTGCAGTGAGTACCCCCCTAACACTTCCTCTCCACTATTCCAAGCTTTGGGTCCATGATTGCTCAACAATTTGTTTGGCTTTGTATGTTAACTCTCTTTTCAATCACCAGGTTCCAGATGCCATCAGGATGCTAGCCAGGCTTCCCTTAAATAAAAAAAGAGAGAGAGAGAGAAGCATAAGGCAGGAACTGAAACATCACTCTGTCATGTGTGTCACCGGGGACTGAACTCAAGCATTCACACTTGTAAATGGGACCCTTTACCTCCCTGACACCTTCTGCGCTGTGAGATTTATTTACTATAGGAGAGGTAGCTTGAGAGCAAGACGCCACTTTCGCGTAACAGTGCAAACACTGAAACCAGGGTCTCTGCCCAATATGTGAATCGTCTGTGTTTACCCATTGAGCCCCCTCCCTAACTTCACTCCCCAGAGTTGGAAAACACTTGATTGAGATATAATAATACAATAACCCGCACATACTTAAACAGTGTAGTTTGAAGAGGTGCACACACACATATACAGCTATCAAGTCACCACTGCAATGCGAGGAAGATGATATGCACAGCTCTCCTGAGTCTATGAAGTTTAGTTTCATCTGTAACTAGCTTTTCTTCTCCTTCCCACCACTGTCGTATGAACTGGGATTTCCCCAGTTTATTCTACGGATTCCTGTAGATTAGACTTCAACAAGTTTCTGATTCAGTGGGCTGAGGGACTCCTTTAAAGTTGTGCAGAATCACTTTAATCCAGGTTGGAAAACGTCTATTCACATCATCCCCAAGAAATGTTACTTGGTCTTCCAGGAAAGCGCTGGTCCTTAGCCCCTTGAATGAAAGGCTTTGGAAGGATATCCCTTACCGCTGTGTCTAGGGTTTCTCATATTAGGAGGTTAACCTTTGGTTCCCCCCAGTGGTAGCTGACTTTTAGCGTGATTTTCCCGTTTCCCATCTGTGGCTCCCTTACTCATTGTCCAAGGATCAATTTCTGCAGAGTCCAAAGTAAGATGTAGTTATTCTCACTTTTAGGGTTTAATTGATTCCTAAATTCATTTAAAATATCTTCTAATCCTTAAAAGCTTTAGATTTATCTTGTTCAATTCTTTGATTAGAAAGCTTCCCTTTTCGTCCAAGAATTCACTCCTGAGTGGAGCTGTGTATGGGATCGCACACGCCAGGGAGCAAGGTAAACATGCCAATGTGATCTGATCATTTGAATTTTTGTCAGAACCAATCAGGGGATTCCCATGGCCTGTAATAATTTACAATACTCCGCATCAGGATTTAGTTCATATGTTTGATCTTCATTGCCCAGGCCATTTCACAAGCAGCTTTAATAGCTAATAATTCAATACAGGCATGTATTACATTCATCACCTCTGGTTTTCTCATGAGTTGTATTTCATCTGATATACTACATGAAGAAAACATAGGGGATTTACTCAATTGTTTCTCTTTTTTTAGAATATTTTTCTGATGTGATAGTTATCAAAATTAGGTAAGTTAGACTTGGTGAGTATCAAACTGCTGACAGCATGTTCTAGAAATATGGAAAAGTTGATCTATCATACTATCATACAAGCTGATCATATTTGATGGTAGTTGATTTAAAAAGAATTCATTGAATCTAAAATGCATTAAAAGACTTAGAATTTGTTTGTTCCTCCAGAACCCTGCTCAGCTCTGGCTTTTGGTGGTGCAGGGGATTGAACTCTGGTCCTCAAAGCCTCAGGCATAAAAGTGGTTTTGCATAACCATCATGCTACCTCCCCTGCTCTCATTATAGTCTCTAGAATACTTTGTTTGAGGACTGCATGTATTTGATATTTCTAAGATTTCCGTAGAACATTGTAGAGTATTTCCACTTAAGTTTGAATTAAAGTACAGTTTACTTCCTCAGGTGAAATTACTAGTATTGGACATGCTTTTTTATTGTTTTAATAATGATCGATAATGGTACAACTCTACATAATTTCACCACCAGAGTTTCCCACCCCACCCTTCCCCCATTGGAAGCTTTCCTATTCTTTATTCCCCTGGGAGCATGGACCCAGGGTCATTATGGGGAGCAGAAGGTGGAAGGTCTGGCTTCTGTCATTGCTTCTCTGCTGGACATGAGTGTTGGCAGGTGGATCCATACTCCCAGATTGTTTCTGTTTTTCCCTAGTGGGGCAGAAATCAGGAGAGTTGAGGCTAATTGTCTTCAACAGAAAGGTTTAAGATAAAAGCTCTTTCATGATAGGTAAGGTAGAAAATAGTTTCTTTTCATTCAGCTTAATGTTGTTTATTTAGTTGTTTATTATTTTTTTAATTGGTGAGGAAAGAGAGAAATTGAGAAGGAAGTGGAGATAGAGATAGATAGATAGATAGATAGATAGATAGATAGATAGATAGGAAGTGAGACACCTGCAGCCTTGCTTACTGACTTGTGAAGTTTTCTCCCCAGGGTGATTGCTGGGGCTGGGTGCCTGCACGAGGAATCCACTGCTCCTGGAGGCCTTTTTTTCCCCATTGTTGTTGCTGCTGTTGCTGTTGCTGGATAGGGCAGAGATAAATTGAAAGAGGAGGGGAAGACACAGAAGGGGAGAGAAAGATAGACACCTGCAGACCTGCTTCACCGCCTGTGAAGAGACCCCCCACCCCTGCAGACAGGAAGCCGGGGCTTGAACCAGGATCCTTGTGCAGGTTCTTTTGCTTCCCACTATATGCGCTTTATCCAGTGCACCACCGCCTGGCTCCCTGGATGCATTCTTTAAAGTGACTGAGGAACAGTGGGGTTAATCTCAAAGAGAAGACTCAAAATTAATATCACAACCAGTTGTATTTGTCTAAAATGACTTGTAAAATAAATGGTCATGACTTTTGACAGTGTTAAATTTAGAAATTGATTTTTAAGTCTAAGTAATTTATGTGTTTGTAGTTGATACACCTTAGAGCAGAAATATTGCTGGGGCTCAGTCCCCGAACAGAGTCCACCATTCTTCATGGTCATTCTTTTTTTCTTTGTTGACAGAGACAGAGAAATTGAGAGGGAAACGGGACTGCTGAATGTAAATATGCATTTAAATATGGGCCCCGGAGCAGGTGGATGGAGGGAAGTAGGTAATTTTAGCCACAGAATTTTTTTTTTTTACA
Source organism: Erinaceus europaeus (assembly GCF_950295315.1). Lineage (NCBI taxonomy): Eukaryota > Metazoa > Chordata > Mammalia > Eulipotyphla > Erinaceidae > Erinaceus > Erinaceus europaeus. Next base: position 2,181,084 of record NC_080179.1, read on the forward strand.
ACAATGGGAGCTACTCCCTGCCCTAAAACAACTGTCCCTCTATCCCTCTTCTGTATTCTGACACCATTCTCTCAGACGATATTCTAATCCAGCCTCAGGCTAGCTGCCAAACTTAAGCAAAAAACGACCATAGTTGTATGCCCCCAGGAGCAGGCCTAAAATGGTTTTCCTAGCTTTCTTCTACCCTAAATTCCCCAATCTCATCTGCTCTCATCCTACTTTTTGGTTCCTGCTCATTAACCATTTTGTCTCAACTTTTAGGTCCTGCCACCTTCCAGACACTAAGTTAGAGATGCTGCCATGACTCCATCCGACTTCCCTGGGCAGACGGCCTCACCAGTGTGTCACATCCCCAGAGCTCTGGTCCACTAGGGAGAGATAGAAACAGGCTGGGGGTGTGGATCGACCTGTCAACGCACATGCTCAGTGGAGAAGCAACTACAGAAGCCAGAACTCCTACCTTCTGCTCCCCCAAAACAAACTTGATCCATACATCCAGAGGGGGAGAAGTGATAGGATGAGGATAAGAGGACTCTGCACTCCAGCTCCATCAGCACCCAGAGAGAGAGAAGGGAAAGGAGAGGGACATATGGAGGGAGTTATGATGTCATGAGTGGATTAGAGGGGAAGAGAGGATTGAATCAGAAAAAGAAGAGGCAGCTATGTATAAATGTGGACAGAGAGTTGTAGAGAAGATGGTTGGCCCATGTCTACAGCCTTAGGGGAACTGTGGTGGACTGCAGTGGGAAGAGTGAAGATTCAGAACTCTGGTGGTGGGAATGGTGTGGATTCAAACGCCTGCCGACATGTAAGTTTTTAATATAAAAATAAATTAATTAAAAAATGCATGATGTGCATTTACTTATTTTTAAGGGATTCTATAGTTTTCTTCTTTCCTAGAAAAAAATATATAAGCTAGTGTAGCCTTATTTCCATGTCACCTTCTTCACAACATATAATCGATTACCGTGGAAAAAAGTTTGCTTCTGCTTCCATAGTAATTTATAGTCTATTTTGAATTATTGTATTCCAGCAGAATCACAAAATTTAATCTGAAAAGCACTAGCTCACTCACCCTTACTTACTACAGTCTTTTCTCCTTTTCCCAGTACACTATACTAGTCAGATCAGCTATCAAGCTGTGAAATATGCTTTTCCTGTGGGGTCAGATGTCTGTGCAAGTATGTCCAATCTGTCAGCAACTTGAACCTGTTGATATTAGGATCTATATTCCCCAGTTCATTGTTACCCCTTCAAGCATACCATTACGTGTGACCTTGCACCAACATGTGTTATGTCAGAAATACTAGACTGTCCTAAGGCAATCTTAAGAGAAGTGTATTTAAGTATGGTAAATCTTATGGCAAAATTATCAAGAGTGTGCTTAAAATTCTCTGCCTCCGTGGATCCCAGCTTTTCCCGACAAGGTCTGTCTCTCTATACTATTTTCCTCCCAAACCATTCTTTATTGACTGTAAATATATGTCAGAAATCTTGAGTACATTTCAAGGTTCTTCCGAAATAAAGGAGGAAATACTTAACCAATAAGTAAAATTGACACAGAACACAGGAGGTGCTCCCACTAAGCTCCCAGGAGGCTCCCGAGACAGAGAAGACACAGCAAAGGCTTCAAGCGTGTTTTCCCTGGATCAGGTCATCTGAGTGCCTTAAAGTCTTTCAGAAAACAGTATTAAATAGACCATTGGTATTAAGCCCCAGATAGCTGTATTTAAATTTTAGAGCAATAAAAGTTGTCTTTAGGGTTATGCCTGCCTGAATTATCTACCGAGGAAATGTTTGAAATCAAAAGGAAATTACTTGTCATTATTTAATAAAGGAAGCCATGCATATTTTGAAAAATTGAATACAGAAGGTAGAAAACAGATTGCTAGTTTATTCTAGAAGCTCTAAATGAATATCCTGCATTCCATATTTATCAATTTACACCACCAACAAAAAACTTTTAGTGAAAAATTCATAAAATTAAGACATTCATTAGACCAGTAATATCAGATATATCTTTACTTTTGTAAACACTAATGTAAGAACTAAAGTAATGTCTTAAATTCATAAATTGTAGAAAATCAAATATCTATTTTAAACAGCATTATTGTTTTTATTATTATTGATATTACTATTATTATACTGTCACTAGCATTATCATTGGAGCTTGGTGTTGGCATTAGAAAACCACTGCTGGGGGACTGTTTATTCCCCTACTTTTTTCTTTCCATTTTATTTGATAGGACAGAGAACTTGAGCTAGAAGGGAAAGATAGAGGAGGGAGAAAGATAGACACTTGCAGACCTGCTTCACCACCTGTGAAGCTTTCCTCCCTGCAGGTGGGGAGCCGGGGCTTGAACCTGGATTCATCCCCATAGAGTGTGCTTAATTGGGGATGCCAAGCCTGGCCATCCACAAAACAATAATTTTTCCCAGAAAATAAAAGTGATTAATACTTCAAACTGTAGGACCCACAGTTGTGTGTGAATGTGTGTGTGTGTCTATGTGTGTGTCTGTGTGTGTGTGTGAGTGTGTTAGTGTGTGTGTGTTAGTGTGTGTGTGTGTCTGTGTGTGTGTGAGTGTGTGTGTGTTAGTGTGTGTGTGAGTGTGAGTGTGTCTGTGTGTGTGTCTGTGTGTGTGAGTGTGTGTGTCTGTGTGTGTGTGAGTGTGTGTGAGTGTGTGTGTGTCTGTGTGTGTGAGTGTGTGTGTCTGTGTGTGTGTGAGTGTGTGAGTGTGTGTGTGTAGTAGGAGGGAGGGAGGGAGAGAGAAGAAAAAAGTTTATACACATAAGTAAGCAATTTGTTACTACTACTATTGTCAATAGTAGTAGTGATAATAGTGATGTTTTGCCACCAGGGTTATTGCTGGAGCTTAGTACAATACTACTCCATGGATCCTGGTGGCCATTTCTTATACACACACACACACACACACACACACACACACACACACACACTCACACACACACTCACACTCACACACACACACTCACACACACACTCACACTCACACTCACACACACACTCACTCACACTTACACACACACACACTCACACACACACTCACACACACACTCACACACACACACACACACACACACTCAAACTCACACACACACTCACACTCACACACTCACAAACTCACACACACACACTCAAACTCACACACACACACTCACACGCACACACACTCACACACACACACTCACACACACACACTCACACACACACACTCACTCACTCACACACTCACACACACAAACACTCACACACTCACACACACACTCAAACACACACTCTCACACACACTCACACACACACACACACTCACACACACACATACACACTCACACACACTCACAAACACACTCACACACACACATACACACTCACACACACACTCACAAACACACTCACACACACACACTCACACACACACACTCACACACACACACTCACTCACTCACACACACACACACTCACACACTCACACACACTCACACACACACACACTCACACACACACACACACACACACTCACACACACACACATACACACTCACACACTCACCTATGAGGCTTTAGCTGGAGTCCTTGTGCAAGGCAGCGTGTGCACTCCATCAAATACACCTTCACCTGGCCCCATAAGTAAGAAAACTAAGTGTGTGATTCAGTGGACTTTAGTTCATTTTTACTGTTATCAAAAGATCATCCCTTTCTAAAATATCTCTCTGGTTCCATATCTCTGCACTTCCACTCCCCAATTCCCTTTACATCCAAGAGTAAGCGCTCTGATTCTACAGATTTGTTTACTCAGATGTAAATATACGATATGTAGCTTCTAAAAATATTCGATTAGACAGAGAAAGGTTAAGGTGTGAGTGGCAGAAATGGAGATAAAAAGAGAGACCCCTACAGCTCTGCTTCACTGACGACGTCAGCCCCCATGTGTGGGTACCAGGGCTGTGACCCAGACCCTGGTGCATGGTGTCATGCTAGTGAGTGTACCACGGACTGGCCCCCATATGTGACTTTTTAATGTGTGAACTTTTTTCACTTGGCATAATGTTTTCTGAGATTTATTCTCTTCCTAGTTATAATGAAAATTCATGCAGGAAGTATGGTTCACATTTTAAATTTAGCTCAAATATAGAAGTAAAATAATAGAAGATTATGAGCTACTAGACCAACTGGGAATGTTTTGTCATATTATAAAGTATATACGTTGGTAGAACATAAGTCAGAGTGTTGGAAAAATTATATAGAAGCAATTCTTTGCAGGAGGAGTTAGTAATAAGCACAGCAAAACATACTGTACAGAGAATACCTAAATATACCAAGGTAATTTGTTGAAAAAAAGGTATTTCCTTAATTGTAGTCAATAGTTTTAGTATGATCTTTTAGATAATTAAACATTTAAATTATTCTCAGCGTTTAAATATTCTATAGGTTATGTGTAGAGATTATTCAATTTTTTTTTTCCTCCTCCAGGGTTATTGCTGGGCTCGGTGCCTGCACCATGAATCCACCGCTCCTGGAGGCCATTTTTTTTTCCCCCTTTTGTTGCCCTTGTTGTAGCTTCGTTGTGGTTATTATTATTGCCCTTGTTGACGCAATTCGTTGTTGGATAGGACAGAGAGAAATGGAGAGAGGAGGGGAAGACAGAGAGGGGGAGAGAAAGACAGACACCTGCAGACCTCCTTCACCGCCTGTGAAGCGACTCCCCTGCAGGTGGGGAGCCGGGGGCTCGAACCGGGATCCTTACACTGGTCCTTGTGCTTTGAGCCTCATGCGCTTAACCCACTGCGCCACCGCCCGACCCCCTCATTTTTTTAAAATAACAAATCACTGAAAATTTCAGTGTCCAGATTTGACTTATAGATATTTCAACAAATCAAATTTAAAATCTGTCAAGTGAGTAGTAGTGGCATTGTCTAGTTTCTATGCTCTTATATCAAGAACTGGATTTACATTCTGTGTAGGTATTCTGAGTTGTATTAAAGAGAAATATTATAAAGACCTAAATATCTGGCACAGTAATATTTATCATGTGAAAAATGAAAACAAGATATAACATAATCAACTGTCTTGTTCTAGTCATTGTTTTCAGAGGGGCAAACATTTAAGGTAAAAACATTTAATATCTTTCCTAATATTGATTACTTTTCATTATCATCCACCTTGTCTTTATACTTCCATTAACGAATCTTAGATATACTACATATATAGTGCTTAGTTTCATGTTACCAGATCCTTATATGTACACTAAATCTTCTAGCGTTTGCCCTTCTTCCGTAGCCAGTCAACAGCATCAGGTTGAGCCTGATGTCAAGTTTCGAGACCTCCTTTGAATCTGGAGAGGTGGCAGTCATTGACTATGTGGGTCATAGTCTGTCTGTAGCCGCAGGGGCAGTTCGGGTCGTCTCTGGCTCCCCAGCGATGGAACTTAGCGGTGCTCCGGCCATGGCCTGTTCGATAGCGATTGAGGAGGACCCAACACTAAATGATATAAAACAAAAACATGAGAATAATTTTGATCCACATACACACACAAATCAGTGTGGTCCATAAGCATTTATAAATGCTGTCAATCCAGACTGCAATAATGAGTTCAAATAAAACTAAAGAAATCAGTCCCCCACACCTATGGACATCTAATTTTTGACAAGGGGGCTCAAACTATTAAGAGAGAAAGGAGAGTCTCTTCAACAAATGGTGTTGCAAAAATTGGGTTGAAACATGCTCTATTCCTACTTTATGGTTCCTGTTGATTAAACATTTTCTCCTGCCTCATATTTTACTGTCTTTCACCCACCAAGTTGCAGATGCTACCATGACACCACCCTGACTTCCCTGGGCAGACGACCTCACCCATGTGTCCTGGAGCCTCCCCTCCCCAGAGCCCTGCCCCACTAGGGACAGACAGACACAGGCTGGGGGTGTGGATCCACCTGCCAACACCCATGTCTAGTGGAGAAGCAATGACAGAAGCCAGAACTCCCACCTTCTGCTCCCCATAAAGAATTTTGGTCCATATTTCCAGAGTGAGAGAAATATTAGGGGAAGTTGATCCGAGGGCTCTGAACTCCAATTCTATCAAGTCCCAGAGAGAGAAGAGGAAAAAAGGAAAGCTATTCAGAAGTGCTAATAAGTATAGGTGTGACTTAAAAAGGAAGAAAAGGCAGAGCTATAGGGAAAAAAAAGGAGGGGGAACAACATGATTCATAGATAATAGTAATAATAATAATGATGATAGATAGATAGATAGATAGATAGATAGATGATAGACAGACAGATAGACAGATAGATAGATAATAGACAGACAGATAAGGTAATGATAATTAACACATTTCACTGACTTTGAAAGAAGTACTGTAGTTCCCAATGGAGGGAATGGGGACACAGAACTCTGGGTGTGCAGGGCTAGCTTCAAAGGAGAGAGAAAAGGAACTCATGGCTGACGGTAACACAATTCTTTATTCATGTGGAAGCTCCAGAGTCAGGTGTGAGCACAGTTGGGTTAAGCCAGGTGGCGCCAAACTGCAATGGCCATCTCCTGCTCTGCATGCCAGCCCTTCTCCATGTTGGGATGCAGGAGAGAAAAGAGAGAGAATCCAGGAACAGAAGTGGGCTTTCTAGGGTAAGACTGGAAGTGGCAAGTCAGGAACTGAGATGGCTGAGAAAGGGGGTGGAGAAAAGAAAGAGCTGGATGGTAGAAAGCTTCCATAACAATGGTTGCTAGGGTTTTAACTGGCAGGATTAATGTGTCCTGCAGGCAGAGTGGGTCTCCAGGTAGAAAGAAGACAGATCAGGCCAAACAATGATTCTGTAAATAGGCCATACTGTCAGCAATGCAGCATGGAGCAAGGGGAGCTGGTTTAATGCCTGACATGGGTGTGTACCTCTTATCCTATGTTTTTTGTCAATGTTTCCTTTTTATAAATACAAATAAAAAAATAAAGAGAATTGAAAAAAAAGGAAAAAAAAGAAAAGTTTCAAGAGTGGCTTTAGTTTCCAAGAACTTATTGACAGTGGAGATGAGCACTGACTGTACAGGGTAGAGTAACAGTCAAAAGAGTGGCCTGGAAGGCAGCCCAGGGGATTAAACTTTGGATGCTCACGCATGTGGGGCCCAGCTAAATCTCCAGATCTGCACATACCACAGTGATGGTTGGCTTTCTTTGCCATATTGTCTCACTCACACATAGGAAAATAAAACTTAAACAAACAAACAAAAAAAAAGAACTCTGGGTGGGGGAATAGTGTGCAAGTGTACACCTTTTATCCTGTGATTTTGTAAGTCAACATTAAATCACCAAAGAAGCAAAGAAATTTAGTATAACAATGTCTATAATTTTGGGACTGTAAAACCATATGTCTGACCTAATACAGTCTCCAAGTGATTTTTAAGTTACAAAGTGTAACACAAAGCTAATACTATAATTATCTGCCACTCTTAGAAAGAATGCACTATCCTACCTGCCACCTTCTCTCAAATTACTGCAGAGTTAAACAAGTCATACTAATTTGATGGCATTGTGCTTTAGGTGAAAAATATTCAAATGATTGTTCAGGCAAATACGGTGAGCATACGGCCTAGACCTTCTCATATGAATCTCTAAGCCTCATCCAGCGAAAACAACATTAGGGGCTCAGTTACATCCTTTCAAAAAAAAGTAAGTTGGAGTTTTATCAACTAGAATTTTAGAATATGCCATTATTTAGAAGTAGGATGTTTAGAGAGGTGCAAAATTAATGAAAAAAAATTGAATATCCATAATGAAATGTAAGTTCAAAAACTTACAGATTCTAGTAACATAAGATTTTATTATAAACACTATAATGATATGATGATATATCTATTGTTGTGCTTTTAATGCATAGATTCATCATCTTGTGTTGAATATGATTTAAAAGTTAATGACTCAAAATTAGAGTAATGAATGAGAAACTCTGTGTTGTCACTCAAACTTACAACATAAGTATTGACTTTTTAAGTCTTAGAAGGAAGGAAATGGGAGTCGGGCGGTAGCACAGAGGGTTAAGCACACATGGCACGAAGTACAAGGACCCAAGTAAGAATCCGGTTCGAGCCCCCGGCTCCCCACCTGCAGGGGAGTCGTTTCACAGGCGGTGAAGCAGGTCTGCAGGTGTCTGTATTTCTCTCCCCCTCTGTCTTCCCCTCCTCTCTCCATTTCTCTCTGTCCTATCCAACAACAACAACATCAATAACAACAGCAATAATGTTTTTCTTGTTATTCTTTCTTTTAGACATATCTAAAAGAGATATTTACTTATATCTACTGTTTTCATGATGCCCTAGTTAAATATCTTCAAGATCTGATACTTCAGTGTTTTTTTTTTAAATATATAGATTTTATTTTTTTTTGTGATCTTTATTTACTTGTTGGGTAGAGGCATCCAGAAATTGAGAGGGAAGAGGGGTGACAGAGAGGGAGAGAGAGAGACACCTGCAGCCCTGCTTCACCATTTACAAAACAATCCCCCTGCAGGTGGGGACTGGGGTTGAAAACCCGGGTCCTTGTGCATTGTAATGTGTGTAGTCAACCAGGTGCAATGTATTTGGAACCTTTAGAGTAAAAACGGTCAGCTCTGAGTGATTTTGCTGTGCATATCCACAAATATATGTATGGATGTGTATAGGTACCTACCCTCTGCCACCAAGTTTTTGGAATTGGGTACATATAAAAGATTTGTTCGCTAAAACATAAGTGCTAAAATATCAAGAATAACATTAAATGCACTGTAGTAGTTTATATGAAGATATAGCAATAAAAGTTTCCAATTTTTTAGCAGTTAAAATAGCAAGAAGATATTTTACTCCCATTATAATTAAAATTTCCTTTACCTTTGTATTGCGATGCACGAGTAATAGTTTCCAACCTTCTCCTCACAGTACCAATTAAACCCGGCCAGTGAGCACGTAATTAATGATGATCAAGACCCTCTCTGCATCCCTGGCATGTGTTGACCATCTGCTTTCGATTGTGATTTTAAATGGATGTCTTGCGATATAAAGTGGATACTCTAAAAAATAAACTTTATTCTATTTCGTTCTTTACATTTTTTTTTAATTGCTGGGGCTTCCCCACTCCTGACCAAGTTTCTCAGAGGGATTCAAAGAGGCAGATGAAGAAAGAACAATCGCACAGCGCTGAAGCTTTCCGTTCGGTGGTGTGACTCAGACTCACGTTTCTGCTTCCTGTGGCAAAGTTGGAAGCTTCCCAGTTGAGCTGTTTTGCCAACCCAAAGAAAAGAGTTTTCTTTGGATTTTATTTTTAATTTGGGCTTGCTAACAAGATTAAACTTAAAGACCCTCACTTTGAAATTGTGTATGGATAGAATAGAGAGGGATGGGGGTCGGGCGGGCAGTAGCTCTTAGGGTTAAGCGCAGGTGGCACAGAGCGCAAGGACCAGCTTAAGGATTCCTGTTTGAGCCCCCGGCTCCCCACCTGCAGGGGAGTCGCTTCACAGGCGGTGAAGCGGGTCTGCAGGTGTCTGTCTTTCTCTCCCCTCTCTGTCTTCCCCTCCTCTCTCCATTTCTCTCTGTCCTATCCAACAATGACGACATCATTAACAGCAACAATAATAACTACAATAAAACAATAAGGGCAACAAAAAGGGAATAAATATAAAAACAAGAATATGGAGGAATCAGAAAACCTGTTAAACTGTAAACATTGATCTATGAAACATTTCTGTTTTGCTATTTGATATGTATCTATTAATATGTCTTTATTTATGGTTGTGTTGAAGACCAAGGGGAAAAAAGCTGAAAGTTTTTTATCTGGCCTTTTTTATACTGAAAAAAAAGATTTTTCTGAGCTGTCTCTCAGAAAAGGAAAGGAAGGGAAAGGAAAGAAAAGAAAAAAGAGAAGAAGAGAAAAGAAAAGGGAGAGAAGGAAGGAAAAGAGAGAAGGAAGGAAGAGAAGGAGAGAAGGAAGGAGAGGAGAGGAGAGGAGAGGAAAGAGGAGAGGAGAGAGGAGAGGAGAGGAGAGGAGAGGAAAGAGGAGAGGAGAGGAGAGAGGAGAGGAGAGAGAGGAGAGGAGAGAGAGGAGAGGAGAGGAGAGGAGAGAGAGGAGAGGAGAGGAGAGAGAGGAGAGGAGAGGAGAGGAGAGGAGAGAGAGGAGAGGAGAGAGAGGAGAGGAGAGGAGAGGAGAGGAGAGGAGACGAAAGAGGAGAGGAAAGAGGAGAGGAGAGAGGAGAGGAGAGGAGAGGAGAGGAGAGGAGAGGAGAGGAAAGAGGAGAGGAGAGGAGAGAGGAGAGGAGAGGAGAGAGGAGAGGAGAGAGAGGAGAGGAGAGAGAGGAGAGGAGAGGAGAGAGAGGAGAGGAGAGGAGAGGAGAGAGAGGAGAGGAGAGAGAGGAGAGGAGAGGAGAGAGAGGAGAGGAGAGGATAGAGAGGAGAGGAGAGGAGAGGAGAGAGAGGAGAGGAGAGGAGAGGAGAGAGAGGAGAGGAGAGGAGAGGAGAGGAGAGGAGAGGAGACGAAAGAGGAGAGGAAAGAGGAGAGGAGAGAGGAGAGGAGAGGAGAGGAGAGGAGAGGAAAGAGGAGAGGAGAGGAGAGAGGAGAGGAGAGGAGAGAGAGGAGAGGAGAGAGAGGAGAGGAGAGAGAGGAGAGGAGAGGAGAGAGAGGAGAGGAGAGGAGAGAGAGGAGAGGAGAGAGAGGAGAGGAGAGGAGACGAAAGAGGAGAGGAAAGAGGAGAGGAGAGAGAGGAGAGGAGAGGAGACGAAAGAGGAGAGGAAAGAGGAGAGGAGAGAGGAGAGGAGAGGAGAGGAAAGAGGAGAGGAGAGGAGAGAGGAGAGGAGAGGAGAGAGGAGAGGAGAGAGAGGAGAGGAGAGGAGAGGAGAGAGAGGAGAGGAGAGGAGAGAGAGGAGAGGAGAGGAGAGGAGAGAGAGGAGAGGAGAGAGAGGAGAGGAGAGAGAGGAGAGGAGAGGATAGAGAGGAGAGGAGAGGAGAGGAGAGAGAGGAGAGGAGAGGAGAGGAGAGGAGAGGAGAGGAGAGGAGAGAGAGGAGAGGAGAGGAGAGGAGACGAAAGAGGAGAGGAAAGAGGAGAGGAGAGGAGAGGAGAGGAGAGGAGAGGAGAGGAGAGGAAAGAGGAGAGGAGAGGAGAGAGGAGAGGAGAGGAGAGAGGAGAGGAGAGAGAGGAGAGGAGAGAGAGGAGAGGAGAGGAGAGGAGAGGAGAGGAGAGGAGAGGAGAGGAGAGAGAGGAGAGGAGAGAGAGGAGAGGAGAGGAGAGGAGAGAGAGGAGAGGAGAGAGAGGAGAGGAGAGGAGACGAAAGAGGAGAGGAAAGAGGAGAGGACAGAGGAGAGGAGAGGAAAGAGGAGAGGAGAGGAGAGAGGAGAGGAGAGGAGAGAGGAGAGGAGAGGAGAGGAGAGAGGAGAGGAGAGAGAGGAGAGGAGAGGAGAGGAGAGGAGAGAGAGGAGAGGAGAGAGAGGAGAGGAGAGGAGAGGAGAGGAGAGGAGAGGAGAGGAGAGGAGAGGAGAGGAGAGGAGAGGAGGAAAAAGCCACATGATGTGATGGAATGATCCTGAAACCATCAAACTGAAACAATAATCACGATGACATAGAAAAGATTCTCTGGGTTTCTCTTCTCTCCTCTCCTGGGTCAACTAGGAACACCAAAGGAGACCACCTGGGACCGCAACAAGACAGGACTAGAATGATTTCAGGAACCCACCAAATCACTGGTGAGTGCAAACACGTGTGGCTCTGTGGCTCGTGGACAGACGGGAGCCTAGGGAGAGATTAAGTGGCTGGTTACAGTTCGGCAGTTTACTACTTGAGCATCACCTTCAGGCTGTTTTACCAACAAAAAGATGGCTGAAGGAGGAGAGGACTCCCTTGAGACTCACCAAATGAAACTGTGAGTCTCCATTGCTACTGTCCTCAGAACCTAGAGCAGCGGGACAGAGATCTAACCAGGAAACTCAGGAGAAGATCTACACCTTGGTGGCCCAGCAGTGGGGCTGTGAGAGTCTCTTTGATAACCACTGGATTATCTCTGCCCCACCTGTTTTATCTCTTGGTCAGGAGTCAGTGATTAAGCTAAGACTCCTATTTATAGTTTAAAAACCCTCAGGTTCCCAAAGCCTACAGGGAAGAAAAAGAACATAAGAGGCTTTTAAACCACTGAGCTTCAACTCGGGCATTAAAATACTATTGAAACAGTTGTCAATTTCCACAACTGTGAACACTTTAATTACCTTACTTAGACACAAGTGAATCCAGGCAACACGTGATCAGTAATTTGAAAAGCACTGAGAGAGGGACCTCATAAAATACTATATAAAATGGTCAAACCAACAAGAAGAAATATTGAAGAAATGAACCAGGACAAGAGTCCAGCTAAAATGCCCGCAAAGGTTGAAGCACAAAATAATGAGGTCAGGATCCAAACTCTAGTTAAGGAAATAATCACAGGAGTGAGTAAAGAGTTTGAAAGAATTGTCATCAGAAAGGCAGAAACAATAGATGAGACTCTGGAAGAAAACACTAACTATCTCAAGGTTATTAGAGAGCTGAACGCTGAAATAACTGAGCTAAGAACACAACTAGCTGAACAAGCTAAAACAGTATCAGAACAGGGTAACAAAATAGATGAACTCCAGAAACACTAGAGGGGAGAGAGAATAGAATAAACAAGGCTGAAGATAGAATTAGCAAGATGGAGGACAAATTAGAGACAACTAAAAAAGAAGTAAGAGATCTCAAAAAGAGATTAAGAGATGCTGAAAACAACAACAGAGACCTATGGGATGACTTCAAAAGAAACAATATACGCATTATTGGCTTACCAGAGGAAGACAGAGAAGGAGGAGAAGAAAGCATTCTCCAGGCCATAATAGCTGAGAACTTCTCTAGTCTAGACAACATCAAAGACATAAAGGTTCAAGAAGCCCAGAGGGTCCCAAACAGAATTAACCCAGACTTAAAGACACCGAGACACATCATATTTGAATGAAGGAATCCAGCAAGAAGCTTTTGGAAACCATCAGGCAATACAGTTGCACTGAAGTTGTAGGGTTTTTTTTTTTTTTTTGTAGAATTATCATTTTAGTAATGTTTATACTTCCAATCCAGAAACGAGGAATGTTAATCCATTTCTGTGTGTCCTTCTCTATTTCTTTTAATAATGTCTACATTTTTCACTGTAAGGTCCTTCACCTCTTACATATATTGATTATATTGATATTCGGATCAATCTATTTTCTCTTTTGTGGTTTGACTGTAAATAGGAAGAAGTCTTTTATTCCCATTTCTTAACTCCTTGTCTTCATACAGAAATGCCAGAGACTAATGCGTATTGATTTTTTACCTGTTACTTTACTGAATTTATTATTATTTACAGTCGTTTTGAGGTTCTCTAGAATTAGTATAATCTCATCACAAATATTAATAGTTGATGTGGAGAGTTTTCAGGTGTTTTTCTTGTCTTTTTTTGCTTCGACTAGTTGGCGAAGGGAAGGCACGTGGTGTGTGCTGGTCTACGGACAAGCTTCTGTGCTTCTCTGGAAGTCTCTTCTTTCTTTTGTTTTTATTTTGATAATGACAGAAAGATGAAGTCACAAAGGCTGGGGGAATGGACACCAAAGCTTCTTCCTTCACTGTACTGGGGCCAGGCTCAACTCGGTTGCCCACATGGCAAAGTGGTATATTATCCAAGTAAGCTATTTTGCCCACCTTTTATTCTTAGAGGAGGGAGGTAGAGGAGAGAGACAAAGAGATACCTAGAATTCCTGCTTCACTGCTCATGAAGCCCCCCCACCGCAGGTGGGCTGTGGGGCTAAAAGCCAGGTCCAGGCTACCCTAACAGGTGCGCTGAACCAGGCACACCCAGCCTGGCCCCTCTCATCAGCCCCTTTCAGGATAAGTTTTTAGAAGGTCATAAATCATTGATATTTTCCCATGACAGTGCTGTAACTCTGAGAACAAATGTTTACTTAAAAGTCATCACTACTATTTATGACTGTGAAAATAGTAATAAAATATGAAATGCATAAAGAGGTCACTGGTACTAGGTATATGTAAGAGAAATTCAAGAACAATTTTCATTGAAAAATATGCCATTGAAGGGGCCGGGTGGTGGCACACTGGTTGAGTGCACATGTTACAGTGTGCAAGGACCTGGGTTTAAGCCCCCACTCACCAGCTACAGGGGGAAGCTTCATAGGTGGTGAAGCAGGTCTGCAGGAGTCTCTCCCTGTCTCTCTCCCTCTCTATCATCCCATTCCCTCTTGATTTCTGGCTGTCTCTATCAAATAAAGATAACTTTAAAAATATGCCATTGACAATGAATGCACTATATGGATGAATATTTTATCTAAATGCATGCTTATGAATAAAGAGGGATAAGGAAGAAAATGTTTTTAAATAACTACCATGTATGCCACTTATTTCATTTAGTATTAAATTGACAGTCATGTTCCATTACATGTATGCAGAAGAGGAAACAGAACATGTTTAAGTATACCTTGTAGAAGTGAAGTACTAGTTATCAAACACACATCTTCCTGCCTCATTTTACATTGATCTCCTAATAGCTAACTCTAAGTATTTTCAAGACAAATGATTCAAACTACTGGGCTCACTAAAGAGGCAATTAAAAGTAATTACTTGCCTAACTGATTTTTCACCAAACTGATTGACTCTTATGCAGAAAATTCTGCAGCGACAATTACGTTTAGTGTGATTTACATAATGTGTGCAGATTGTATGTATTCAATTCCTGTTTACAAAACCTTGATTATAACTAACCAGGGTAATTAAGATATACTGTAATAATTTTTAACAAGAATTTTGAATAACAAATTGTAATAGTATGCATTTGGTAAAAGAAGGAAACAACAGCCACTATTCTGTAATAAAACGACAGGTGATGTGAGATACTGCTTTTTGTCTCCTCTAGTAGAATATCGAGATGTTCCCAGGTCTCCACATCTAGACTGTTCAGGATCACTTTTCTTATAGGCTCGGCTTTCACCAGTCAAGGGCGTTCCACACCCTAATGTCCCTGATAGTCATCTTCTCTGTATTTGCATAGGTAAGAGAAATATCACTGGCCACCTCAGATTTTGACCTGAAACTTTTCCTACAACGGGATGAGGATGAGTAAATCTCTTGTTATTTCTAGGCTTGCCTAGAGCTCCTTCCAGCATGTGCTTATGTGGCGAGGACGTGTATTAATCACAAGAAGGTGATTCTGAAGGTCAGTTCTCTACACTGCTGCATCAGAAGGTTGTACATTGTATCTAACTCCTTCACACTTGGGTGCTGAAAATTACACCGATGAGCAAATCATCAAGACATGTAAGGCCTCCAAATAGTATCCTTTGTAGGGAAATTCAAAGTTCCTAATATATCTCTGAAGGTTAACATTGTTCGGCTACTTGAAATAGATAAGCATCTGTGATGAATCCCCCTGATTCTCTGTCCCTTCTCACTGCTCACTGAACTTTCATGAGTATCCAAGGTCATTCACAAGTTTCTAAAGTTGCATCTTTTTAACCAGAGCACTTCACAGCTTGACTTACAGTGGTGTGGATATTGAACCTGTGACTTCAGAGCCTCAGGCATAAAATATTTGTTCATAACCACTGTGCTGTCCCCTCAGCCCGATGGTTCCACCTTTCCTATTTAGACATCTCATTCTTTGACCTGACTTTTATTTTAACCATTTTTCTTCATGGGAAAAATAGGAGAAGATGGGCCATTTATTCACTTAGAGGTATCAAGTTCTCAACTACAGAGCACAGATAGTGCCAAAGACTGAATTTCATCCCATTTGCATTTTCTAAGCCATTAAATACAAAAAGATTGCTGAGGTATTTAAATAAATCACTATATACATTTTTGTACATTCTCCATACAATTACTGAAAGTTCCAACTGTTTCTTGACCTTTGTAGAATTCATGCTAAAATCAATAGTAAGAGAACAGAAACTACATTTCTTGCACACTCAGGAATATTCACTTAATATCCATGATGATTTCAAAGTACGGAAATGATCATAGAACCTGTCTGAAACTATAGCATATTGTATAAAAATTCAACATAATTATAATGATGATATTTGTCCTATCCACTTTATTCTGATAGAACAATAAGTTGGCTCATGGTCTTACAAACCATTTTCCAATTTTACATGTCAAATTTTAGATCAAAAAGGTTATAGAAACATTTAAAGTAACTTCAGTGAAAGCATTTGTTCATTGATTCATCATATTAATATCATATAGCCACACAGTGCAGAGACTGTAAGTTAACAGACTGTCATAGACAGTTTATTGTCATTCAGGCGTAGAACACAGGGGTTGATGTATGTAGATAACAAAAGAACATGAGGAGGGAACATGTGTTTTCTTATTCACTGTCTGATAGTATATGTCAAGTACAACAGAAACATATAGTATGTGATCTTAATCAAGAACATGATTTTATCAATAATTTTTTCAATGAGTAAATTAATTGTAATTATCCAGTAAGTTTGGAATAATAAAATAATGAAGCAGTAATATGTACTTATACCCCAATCCTAGGAACGAATATACATTTTTTATATTTGTCTTATAATATATCTTCTCATTCAGTCAAGTTTAAATTTATTTTATATACATTACATACCTGTGGCTAACAGAAAAATCTAAAATTCCCCATGCTGATCTCACACATATTTGAATAAAGTTAGGACAGTATTTGTATTAAAAATTCTTTGTGGGGTTTAGTGATTATCTATATGTTTTATATAAATGTTTATATAAATGTTTTATATAAATGTAAAACCTGGGTTGGATTCTGTTTTCTCTCTTTGACACTTTTGTGTTTTTTAAAATATAGACAGAGGAGAGGGAAGAGAGAGAGAGAGAGAGAGAGAGAGAGAGAGAGAGAGGAACCCTAGCACCAAAGCTTCCTTTAGTATGGTGGAGTCTGGGCTTGAACCTAGGTCTCAGACATGACAAATTATACACTATCTAAGAGTATCTAAGAGATAGTTGTGTCAGCCCTTCCCTGTATCTTTCAATAAACAAAAAGTCTTTGTGTTTGCATAGCTCTGTCCAATGACTTAAACACATGTATTTATATTTTCAATAAACTTTATGATTACCTATATTTACACATTTATAATTTTGTTAGTTCTATGCAATTATCTTTATAGATGACTGCTTCCTTCTAGTGACCTTAGGATTTACCGCTTTGTCTTTGATATCTATCATCTAAGGATTCTGTGCCTCGGTGAATTTAAGGGCTTGGACTCAAATTCTTTGGAATTTATTTATTTACTTATTTATTTATTTTCATTGGTGATTGAATAATTATCATCAAGATTGTGGGATAAGAGGGATGCGAATTCAAATGGTTCCCACCATCAGAGCTCTATATCCTATCCCCCATCCATAGGAAAGTTTCCTATTCTTTATCCCTCTGGGAGTATGGACCAAAGATCTTTATTGGGTGAAGAAGGTGGGAGTTCTGGCTCCTTTAATTGCTTTTCTGCTGAGCATGAGTGTTGACAAGTGGATCCACACTCCCAGCATGTTTCTAACATCCCCCAGTGGGGCAGGGCCTCTGTGGAGGTGGGTGTAATATATGTCTGTTGTGTTTAGCAAGGTAGCATATGAAATTTCCACAAGAAGAGAGAATATGGGTGTCAGACAGTGGCACACCCACGTAGGTGAACATATTAACCTGTTCAAGGACCCGGGTTCCAGCTCCCGTTCTTCACCTGCAGGTAGGCCATTTCCTGGGCCTGAAACTGTAGGACAGCACAGTGAGACTTTGCATCGGCAAAGTGATCCACAGTATTCACAGAGACAGAACATAGGCTCCAGGGAAATAGCTCATTTGGGTAGTGTGCTGCTTTAAGGGCTCTCAACCCAAGTTCCAGCCAGCTCCCCCCCCCCACACTGATGGGAGAAATGAGAGGGGGGAGGTTTTACCAGCTTGTTGTCTAGACAGGACAAATTAAAGCCAAGATTTCTGCTGGACAGGAGGAGGGATGTCTGCTTATGGCAAAGTGGCTTGAGCTCCTTGGACTGAATGGGAGAAGGGAGTCCTTCCCGGAGGGATATATAAACTAATCAACTAAGAACAAACCGGAGAATTTTATGTGTGCAAAGCACTTAAAGTAGGGGAATAGACATAGTCAAGAATAAATGAATGCTATCATCACCCAGTCTACTAAGATGATTTCATGAGAAAAAAAAAAAGATGTTCCATAATAACGGTTCTCAGAAGCGGAGCTCTGTAATGTTTAGATTTTACTCGGAGCTTGCCAAAAACATTGAGTAAATTCTGGAGTGACTGAACTGTTTACGAGTAGCTGGATAGAAAAGAAAAGCTCAATAGGTACAGACTACGCGTATATTTCTGAGAAGGCCAACGGCAAGCTTCACATGTATGGAATGCGATCTAATGTGCCCAGGTAAAGAAAGAAGCAGAAAGCAAACCGGCAATGAGGAAATGTATCTTCTGAATCGGACTCAAATGTTGCAAATGACCAGAAGAGAACTACATATTTCTTTCACTGGTATTCTGCGATAAAGTGTGAGGTAAAGTCTCAGAATAGTTCAAAAAATCTGTCATGATAATGGAGCCATCCCTTACAGATAAATCAAGGCTGTGGATTTTATCACAGATTTGTTTCTTGTTCTACTTATGTAACTACATCTTGTTTGTCACACAGTTCTCTAGTCTACCCTTACAGTTCCTCTATTCTGAAAGATCCAGGTCAATATGATGTCAGCGGTTCATTTCCCTTGTTTTACCTAGCTTAACCTATGTTGTTTTCCATACACATATTATAAAAAGAACACGTAAAGTCAGCTAAATCCACCTTAAATAATAATTTTCCTTGTTTTATTCATATTTTCATCCACTATATTGTGGTTAGAAACACTTTACTGATTTTAAAGGAACTCGAAATCATTAAAATCAGAACCAACACAAAAATATCTACCCAGAGAAAACAAATACTTTTAGCCTTTGTTGAGATCAAATATATAATCAATTTACACAAGGCTCATCAAACTGATCCCACTGATAAGGTCTGCCTTCTATCATTTTAGCATATATTATTCATGAAAATAACATTGTCTATGTGTGCGATTCTGTAATTATATTTTCTTAAGAAGCCACTCACATTTGGGAGGCATTTTTCAGTATTCAAGTAAGAAATAACTCAAAAATATCAAGACATGAAAATTGCTGCAAGTAACTCCTCTATCATATTAATTTAATTTATTTGATTATAATAACTAAATTTATATAAGTATAATACAGAAGACACTAATGTGTCTGGAAATTTATGTTAGGGAAACTAGCTTTTGTGTGTCTCTCATGTAGTTGTTGATTTTTAAATCCGTCCAAGTTTAACTTGATTTCACTTTGCTTATTTATATTTTGACCAGAGGATAGCATTCTAAATTTTAAGAGTTTGGAAATAGCTAAAGAGAACGTAATTCTAGGAAATGTGGGAAAGATCATATTTTATTAACAACTACATCCTGATTTTGTTAGTTAACAGTCACTGGTTCAAACCACCCTATCTAGTGGTCTGGGAGGTGGTGCAGTGGATAAAGCACTGGACTCTCAGGCATGAGGTCCTGAGTTCAATCTCCAGCAGCACATGCACCAGAGTGATGCCTGGTTCTTTCTCTCTCTCCTCTTATCTTTCTTATTAATAAATAAATAATATATATATATATATATATATATATATATTTAAAAAACACCCCATGTAAATGTCAAACATCAATGTAAATGGATTCCAGTAGAACTTTCAATCAACAAATGTATCAAATTTACTAAAACCAGTATCTTCAAATGGGTGAATATGTAATACAAGCTTGGGGAATTCATGAATCCTTTATTATTGAAGTAAATATTTCTGCAAAATGAAAAGCATAAGATGGCCCTCAGTGAATCCTGTGTTGCTAAATGTTTAATGGCTGGTTTTCTAAAATTATAAAATGTCAAATCCTCCAATTTTTATGTTTTTTTTTAACTTTTCTGTAGGTTGTCTTGTATATAATTGAATATGCGACCAGTCAGACCTGTGTAATGGCCAGTATGAATGACTGTTCATTTTAACAAATTGTATTATTATTGCTAGTGTATCAATTTCATAAAAAGTGATTTTATTAGGCTGAACTAAGAGGTATGCTCTAGTCACAGAAATTGATTTGAACTTTTTGAAAGTAAGAGACTGGCCAAGATCTTCTCTACAGTTGTATTTGCATAGTTAATGAGATTTTAAATGATTTTCTTTGTCGATAATCTCTGGAGAAACAATATTTTAATGTGTCATGCCGAAGAAAACTTGTTTTGAAACATTTATATACACAATCTCCAGTAATTATGTTTTAAAATTAATATTACTAATCATAGTTCTGAACTGCAGCAGCAGCAACAGCAACCACGTATGACAAGTCACAAGTGATTGGATGATAGATTACACTGACATCTTTAGAGAATTGCTACTTATACCATTTTTCACTTATTGTACAATCTTCTCTTCTCTGTTCTAAATTCTGGTAGAATAGATTCAATATTACCTCTTTATTCTTTCAAACATTAATGTAATTCCAAATACCCAAACTAAACTGAGGAACAACTCTGCATTCCCATCTTGAATATAACATCCTGCTTCTTTTAAAGAAATATTTTGAATCTATTATGAGAGAGACAAGAGTGCTGCTTCTTTCTGGAATAATGGGGATGTCAAGGATGGAACCTATGGTTTCTGGGGTCTTGGGCATTTAAGTTCTGTGTTCTTAGAGGCTAAATTATTCCCCAGGTCCTATATCCTGATTTTTACGCCATTTTTATATCAAAGTATTTCACTGATCCTTTTTTTCAGTGATATGAAAAATTCCCAGAGCATTCTAAGTTATGGAAGTGTGACATTTAGCACATGCATCCAGAACTTAGAAGAGTGCTAAACTGATGGTAAAAAGTCACTGCATTCCTCTATTTGAAACTCTGAAACAGAAAAAAGAAAAAAAAATCTCAAAAGCCAGAAGGTACTACAATTTATAAATAATCTTTGTTTTGAAATAAGTTCACAAAAATAAGGCCACAAAGATAGTGCAAGAAAATGCACATCTAAGACCATACCAACCCTAAATGTGCTCCGTGTCACCTGATGTCACAGTCTATGCAGGGTCCGGCCTGGGACAGGCAATGGCCACCAGGTTACGGGCACAGTGAGCAAGGACTCAGCTCCAAGCTCCTGGGCCCCACCTATAAAGGCCAAGCCTCACGGATGGTGAAACTGGTCTGCAGGTGTGTTTTTGAGCGTTTGTTTCAGTATTTATTTATTTGTTTGTTATTGGGCAGAGAGAGAAAACTTTAGAGGGGAAGGGGAGATACAGAGGGAGACACCTGCAGCCCCGCGTCACCACTCCTGAAGCTTTGCCCCACAGCTTTGCGAGGGCTCCAACCTGTGTCTTAGCGCACTGTGATGTGTGCCCTTAACCAGGTGCACTCCCACCTGGCCCCGGTGTCTTTCTGTTTCTTCCCTTCTTATCTCCCTTGCCCTTTTCATTTCTCTCTGTCACTGTCAAATAAATAAATAGGAATACTAAATGAAATAATTTGAGCAGGGGGCAAGACAGAATCAATTTTACGATTAATGAAAATCTTTGCATCAAGCCATACTTCCCATGCATGAAGCGATTTCTAGTTTACAGATTGTCTCCAGTATTTCATATTCACCAGTCCATGGCCAAAGCCAATACTTTTAGGCAATGCAGATAACCATCCTTAATTTCCCCATAAGTAGATTTAGGCACTATCACTTTTATAATGGGCCTCGAAAGTGGAGTAGCAATGTTTTAGAACTAGCCTTCTGTCACTCGGGTGCCTTTTCAGTATATTGGTATTTCTCTGAAATCTATCAGACTATTCCATTTACATCAGAAAGCCATGATGTAATATTCAATTTCTCTCCCTTAAAATATTCAGAGTAACTACAAATGAAGTTCTCTAGGCTAATATTAAAGTATTTTAGAGATAGAAAAACCAAATGAAATAGAGGGATATGGGATTCAAAAAATTCAATATTTAGTATATAATAACTTTAACCATCAGTTTTCTTATTTCAAGTAAAATCATGCCTGTACATATACTTATATGTAAAGAGTGTGACTGTGATGATGGGATAAAATCAATTTTATTCCTGCTGAGTTCTTTAAAAGTTGGAGAAATAATTAAACAAGTGTGAAACAGACAGATAAGATAAAACACAAAGAGAAATTTATTAACAATGTATAGAACGCCGGTGTGCAGCATAGGATAGATCCAGAAATTCTGAGTAACTCAACACAAGATCCTATCCTGGGGGCTTTGAAAAGGACAGAAGAATTATTTAGGAAAGTAATCGAAAAAATTTGAAGGAAAAAGAGAGAGAGAGAGGAGGAAATTAAAGTCATACTGATCTACCTTCTGCCTGCTCTGCAGACCAGATCACCCTCCCTGGCAGAAGCCTATACCTCACAGGTGATCTTCAGTCCCCCTAGGGATGGACCCCTGCCACAAAATTAGCATTTTTCAAAGAACAGACAAATGTGTATGTGGCTGATCTTTGCTCACTTACAGGGTACAAGCAAAGGAAACCCTGAATCTCTGTGATCCTGAGAGGCTGGATAGATAATCACAACATAGGGGCAGGTTGAAACAAGAAAAAGGGAAGCATTTAATTAGTAACATGCATAGCATCTGTAACTATGGGAGAAACCCAAAGAGGAAAAACAAACAGACAAAAAGAAGGCTGAATCACTCACCCACACGATTAAACTAGATACCATAGCTAAAACGAATACGTGGGCAAGTCACTTAAGGAGTTTTTTTTTTTTTAAGTTACAATCTCAAGCATTCCTTCCAGGCTACATTCATCAAAAATACAATTTGAGAACAAGAGGCATCTTTCCATTGCTACTCCAGAAGAAATGTATATCTTTTGTAAAAAAAAATATTTAATTTATATATTATTGGATAGAGACAGAGAGAAATTGAGAGGAAAGGGGAACATTGAGAGGAAAAGAGAAAAGAGACACACCTGCAGCCCTGCTTCTCTACACGTGAAGCCTCCCCCCCATCCCACAGGTGGGGATCCAAGTCTTGAACCCAGGTTCTTGCGCACTATAGTGTGTGCACTTAGCCAGGTGTGCCCGCGCTTGGCCCCGAAATGTATATCTTTGTTCTGGCAACGTGCTGGCCAAAATACTCATACTCCTGCTTTGGATTTGTTCCTTCTCAATGTGAGTCTTCAACAGATGTGTCGGACTAAAGTTAAACACTTGTGAATTCCAGATTTGTCTGAGAAGGATTTTTCTGTTTTTTAACTTTGGATGATAAACTCCCAAACTTCTAGAGAGGACACTTAATTTCAAATGATCTATACTTCCTGCACGGAGTCTCCACAGCCCCGAGGTAGATGCTAAGTGGTAGTGGTAGGGGAGGAGAGGGAGGAAATTGTATTAGGAACTGACAAACCAAGTCTCTTGTAGGTGTTAGCCAAATTGGAAGTGTTCCAAGAAGAAGCTTAAAGATACTGACAAGTTGCCTCTCACCTAGACTGTGTCCATGGAAAATGCTGTATTTAGCAGGAAAAAAAGATTAGAAATTAAATAGATGAATGGCCAGGCACTGAGCCCTGACATTTCAAAGTGTGCAGAGGCTACTGGTAGTGGCTGGCTTCTCAGAGACATAATAAAATACAAACACTGGAGTTATTAAATGTTTCAACATGTTGACTCAAAAGCCTCGTGGGTTATAGAAACAAGTGATATTAAATGACTTACGAATCTTTTACCATTTGCCTAAGTATTAAAACTACTATTAACTGGCATTTTCTTATATTAATCATATTAAGTAAAATTAATTAAAATAAGCTTTAATATTATTTTACAATTTAAATCTATCATGTGTAATTACTGTCCCATAGGTTATTTTTCACCTGTAATTTTTTTCTACCATCTCTTCAAAAAAAAAAAAAAGGATATAGCTTTATTTAAAGTTGGTTTAATTTTACTCCTGGAACCTCTGGGCCTTTGCTTGTGTCTCAATATTACATCACTAATAAAAAAAGAAAAAATATATGTACACAATATCACTGGTGAGGTCCTATAAGAGAAAAGTAACATTAGGTAAAAATTACTTGAATAAAATATGAATTTTAGTTAATAAAAATGACAGTGTGCAATGTCTTATGTATTTTATAGTACTACATTGTATATATACATTTTTGCCTCCAGGGTTATTGCTGGGCTCGGTGCCTGCACCATGAATCCACTGCTCCTGGAGGTCATTTATTCCCCCCTTTTGTTGCCCTTGTTGTAGCCTTGTTGTGGTTATTACTGTTATTGTTGATGTTGTTCATTGTTGGATAGGACAGAGAGAAATGGAGAGAGGAGGGGAAGACAGAGAGGGGGAGAGAAAGACAGACACCTGCAGACCTGCTTCACCGCCTGTGAAGCGACTCCCCTGCAGGTGGGGAGCCGGGGCTCGAACCGGGATCCTTATACCGGTCCTTGCGCTTTGGGCCACGTGCACTTAACCCACAGCACTACCGCCCGACCCCCTATATTTTCTTTTTTTAAAGAATTTATTAGGGATTTAATATTAGTTTACAGAATTATAGGATAACAAGAGTAAGGCTCACACCTTCCCAGACGCCAGTCCTGGGTCCCCATCCCCCCACCGGCAACTACAGTAGGTCTCCCAAGGTCCCAGGTATGGGCTGACTTGGCTGTTGGCAGGTGGATCCACACCCCCAGCCTGTGTCTGTCTGTCTTTCCCCAGTGGGGCAGGGCTCTGGGGAGGGGAGGTTCCCGGACACATGGATGAGGGCGTCTGCCCAGGGAAGTCAGGATGGCGTCATGGCAGCATCTGCAACTTGGTGGCTGTGACTTAGTGAGTTTATGCAGAGATTGTGGTTGTATTTTGTTGAATTTTCAGGTGCTTTCTTGTTGTTCATTTCTAGTTTATTATGAGTGCAATCTGAAAGGGCTCCTACTCCACAGCCGTGCCTCCTGAAGGCAGCTTTTTTTTTTTAATCTTGTGCATTTAAGCCAAGTCAGCTACCTACTTTTTCATATAAAGAAAGGTACTAATGTATATTTTCCTCAGGTTTTATTCCGCATCCTTTCACACAGAATTTTGGAACTTAGATGACTTCTGAAAGCTACTTCACATTTCTGATGAAGTAAGATTTTGTCTGTGATGCATTGCTAATGTGTCTGAATTGCACTTAAAAAAGGTCTTGTGAACCAACTCTGGCCTCCTAATTGTTCTCAGTGGAGCAACAAGGATGTGTTTTATAATCAAGCTGTTGCTCACAGTGAATTAAAGCCACACATTACAGATTCTTTCATTTATTTAAATGACTAGAAAAAAGCTACATTGAGTTACGTACAATAGAATAAAGTTGACTGCCTCCATTCCTTAAAAATAGTCCGTCTTTCTAAAGCTTTCATTCTAGTCTTTTTTTCCAACTCTGACACCATCTCCTCAGACACTACATTTAACTCACCTGCATATTAGCTGTCCAGCTCAGGCAAAAATTAGTGAAGTCACGGGACCCTTGGAATAGACCTAAAATAGACTTCCTAGATTCTTCCAGCATGAAGACCCCCAAATCTCATCTTCTCTATTCTTGCCTTTTGGTTCCTGATTATTAAACACTTTGTTCTGCTTTATATTGTAATATTTTTCAGCCACTAAGTTGCAGATGCCACCATGATGCCCATATGACTTCCCTGGGCAGACCACCTCACCACCACGTGCTGATGTGCTGGAGCCTCCCCTCCCCAGAGCCCTGCCCCACTAGGGACAGACAGACACAGGCTGGGGGTGTGGATCCACCTGCCAACACCCATGTCCAGTGGAGAAGCAATGACAGAAGCCAGAACTCCCACCTTTTTGCACAAAAATTTCTGCATCTAGAATTTTGGTCCATACTCTTAGAGGGACAAAGAATAGGGAAGCTTCCAGTGGGGGGTGGGGTGGGATGCCAAACTCTGATGGTGGGAGCTCTGTGAAATTGTACCCCTCTTATCCAATGAACTTATTGATCATAATTAAATCATTAAAAATTAAAAAACTAAATTGGAGTAAGGGACTTTGGATCTAAAGTGCACAGGGAGTTCTAGAAATGCTTCTCTTGCAGTGCTTCCTTCTACAAAAGACCTTTCCCACAGCCGCTTGTCATGCTGTCTTCTTCTTTTCTTTCTTTACTCCATTCCCCCACATTTACTCTCTTTTAATTCCTAAGCATGCGAATAAGCCACACTTTCATGAAGTTCGCCACATCATTTACCGTAACTGGGAACCTACAAGAGTATCTCCATGGTCATGTTCCATCACTACCCCTTCTCATACTTTCAGAACATCCTAACATACTAGCTTTCAGCTCATCTGTATTGGTTCTTTAATAAGTGGATCTCTTCTGAAGTACTCCTTCCCTTGCCTTCTATCTATGGAGTGCAAAACATGGAGGGTTTAAATTTCCTTCTAAGGCAGATTTAGACTCTGTTTCACATATTCAAATATGCAAATTAATGTGGAAGCATACATTCAGGATGGCAAAAACATTTATAGTTAGAGATTCTATGCATGGAGATCTTGGTGTTAATGATCTGAAGTCACTGTTTTTAAACAGGCAGAGTCAAATGCCTGTTTAAAAATATATAAGATCTATCTTTTTCGAATGTTGGAATAGACACTGACATCTGAAGAAATACTTATTTTCAAATAAAACATGGAAGGAGCTACAAGTGGAATTATTGTTAACCTTTTTGAAATTTATTATTGGATAGAGACAGACAGAAATTGAGAGAAGAAGTCAGGGATAGAGAAGGAGAGAAATGGAGAGACACCCACAGCCCTACTTTACCACTTGTGAAGCTTTCCTCCTGCCTGTGTAAATTAGGGGTTTGAGCCTGGGTCCTTGCACACTGTAATGTGTGTGTTTAACCAGGTGCACCACCACCTGGCCCCAAATTATTGGTAACCTGTTCCCAGTCTTTATGCAGAGTTTTTCAGAAGAGAACCAATTGCTTACTGAAGGAAGGATTCGAGAGTTATGAAGACAGTAAAAGGGGACAGACTATAAAAGACAGTGAAATAACATAAGTTTACAAAGAAGTGTATAAATTAGCAAACACTTATCACAAATCACCTGAGAACTCACAGTTCACTAACAGCCCAAGACTTATGTCAAGTTACAGAGACACTGGAAAGAAAACTATGAACTTAAGCATGTCAGCAAAAGTACACACCCACATTGGCCTGTGCTGGACAAGCCACTCAACCACAAAGGAATGTTCCTGGGTGCAGACACGATCTGACCAATTACCAGTGATGAGTGATTGGAACAAGAAGACCTACATCCAGAAGGCTTTGCACAAATCTTCAACATTCTTCTACAAGCACTGCCCGCTCTTCTGGAATTCCATGTCTACTTTACTTTACCTTTATCTTCACTTAATCCTATCTCTATACAACTTTTACTCCTCCACCCCCCACACACTCAAAACCCACTGGCAGAGTTTCTGTGAAAACGATTCTGTCCTGCAACAGCAGACAAAGGCCTTCAGAGTCAATGGGGGGGGGGGGGGGGGACAAAGGCACCAGCTTCCAGGTCAGCTTCTCACTGGTATAATTCTTGATGATTTGATTCTTCTGTCACTTAAGAGCAGAAGGACCCTAGGATAGAGGCTAAATTAAGGAAACTTTGTCAACTTATATACAAAAAGTGTTACCTGATGATTGTGTTAGTGTTATTTAACATAAACAGATGTGCTACCATATATTGCATCATATAAACTTCTTATACAACTTGATTTTCCTTCCAGAATTGTGTTTCAAATTGGCTTTGATTCTGTTGAATAGCAAATTAATTCTTCACCATATCCATTTCTTAATCTCTCAAGTACTTCATGTTTTCTCCCTCAAGACAACCTAAAAATGCCCTTCAACCTCTTGCTCCAATCAGGATTAATTGTTCTCAAAGCCAGCCATCTGTAGACTTCCTTTAACTAAATTACAATCAAGATTTATTGCATAGTTTATGAGCCAGTGTTCCTTTCTCCATTTACTGGCAATGGCTTTCTGGTATGCAGCCTAGAATGAGTTTCTCAAATGTGGGAAGGACAGGGTCTGCTAGAGGAATCCTTGCTTCTCATCTCCACCATGTCACTATCCAGCTCAGAAAGAACTTAGTAGTGTGCTGAGTACCTGGCTCACTCACTGAGTTTTGCAAGCATCCTCACCATATCAAATGATGACACAGTCACATAATCTTACTATGTAATTAATTATATCATTGCAAATTAAATAGATATAATTTCAAGTAAAGAATTTTGTATAAGTATGAAACATGTAGATATAGATTTAATAGCATAAACAGAGTACAGAATGAACGGAAGTGTGGGCTGGGCAGTGACACGCCTGCTTAAGTGAGGATCTGGGTTCAAGTCCTCACTTCCCACCTGCAAGGATGGGAAGCTTCTTGAGCAGTGAAGCATGTCCTACAGGTTTCTCTTTCTTTATCTGTCTATCTATCTATGTATCTGTCTATGTATCTATCTATCTATCTATCTATCTATCTATCTATCTATCTATCTACTTATTTATCTATCATATATTTCTATCTCATTCTGGATCTCTTTATATCCCTTCTCAATTTCTGTCTTATCAAACAAACAAACAAACAAACAAAAAAAGAAATGGAAGTAAAAAGAAAAGTTAATTTGTTATTGTGACTGCTCCGTGAATGAATATTAGCTTTTATTTCATGTTGTAATATGAGCATAGACAGTAACCTACTAAATCATTGTCTTTCTATCTTGAACAGTGACAAATGTATGGAACAACTTAAAAACTAGGTAAAAAGTATAGGATAGTTTTCCTTTAGGGCACCATTGACTGAAGTGACAGAGTCATGCAACACACTGAAAGAGCAATTGGCAGTCCATGTCGGAAAAGTGATATTCATCTAAGAAAATTGAGTTTTTTCCTTTCCTACTTTGAGAAATATAAACTTAACTGACAGAATATATATGGATATATACTTTGTATTATGGATTTTTATTGAGATTCCTCCCGAAATAAATGGACTTATCTTGCCAGGAAGCCAATTAGAAAGAGCCTTTCAAAAATTCAATGATGATAGATAGATTTATACTTTTGAAAATGCCAGTCTCACCAAATAATGTTATTATGTCCTCTCACCAGGAATATAAACTCTTTCCATAAAGCTTTATGTGACATTTCACAGAAATCAGAAAGGGAGACTTTGTTAAGTTACAAGAATTGACTGAGAATTTACAATGAAGACTGAAAGTGAGACTTGTGAGATTACAAAGTAAATATGAGTTTGCAAATAACTTTTTAATCATAAAATCACTGTTAAAAACTGAAGCAGAATCCTCAAAATGCATTTTGAATTCAGACTATGAATAAAGTCAAAATAAAAGCAACCCATTTGGTTTTGTCATTAACTGCACTTCACAGTTTTATTTAATTAGCTGAGTTTTGTGGAAAGACGTCCATCCACATTCACAGTTCCACCACTCTCAGGACAGCATTTTAAATTTAAATTGACAGGTAGACAGATGGATAAAGAAACAGTGTAGCTTCCACCAGTAGTGTCATTTCCAGGTTGTTCTAGGGTTTGAACTTGAGACGTATGTGTGGCAAGACACTCCCACTACCAAGCCATCATTCAGTCTTACAATCTGATGCTGAGTTAACATGAAATTTAAGAAGACAGCTCAGTGGGTACATCTAACATTCACCTATTTTTTTCATTTTTACCATTGTGGACTGTCATTACATATAAATAATATTCAGTATCTGGCATCATTATCACTTTCCTATAAATTCCAGATTTCACAGTTTTTGACTAATGTGCTTTTCCTATTCGAGGATCCAAGTTCTAATTTATGTTTGAATGTTTCCTAGACCTCAGTGTCCTTTATGCTGCGTGGTGGATGGACATGAGCAAAGTCATGAGTGAGGCATCAGTCACCCTAATGTCATGGAAGCATCATCGATATCTTAAAAACCAGTTTACTATCTTTCAGTGTCACAGGCAAATTTTGACACTTTAAGAAGCTCAATTTTTGTAGACTGAGTACTATTTATAATTAATAAATGATAAAACAACAGGAAAAGCTGTATAAATCCATGGTGGTCCTGAATTCAAGTAACTTTTCAGTGGCATTTGTAGGTCAGACATAGAATAAGTATTGCAACTATGGGGAAAAGTGACTACTCAGCAGAGTCCTCATTACCATGTGCACTTTCTGCTTTTAAGCCTCTGGTCCTCACCTACAGAGGGATATGCTGCGAGTGCAGGAGCAGTGCTGCAAATGTCTCTCTTTGTTTCTCTCCTTCTCCCTTTCTATGCCACTTTCTATCAAAAGAAAAAGAAGGAGGAAGAGGAGAAGGAGGAGGGAGGACAAGGACAATGATGGCAAGGTCCATCATTACTGGAGTTCCAGCAATAATCTTAATGGACTAGAGGAAGGAAGGAAGGAAGGAAGGAAGGAAGGAAGGAAGGAAGGAAGGAAGGAAGGAAGGACAAGTAAGGAAGGAAGAAAAGGGGAGAACTAGAAAGGGAAGGGAGGAAAGGGGAGAAATATATGCTATAGTAAGTGAATGCTCATTTGAAAAAAAAGTCTTTGTAAATTTTGAAGTGCTATCTTTTTGTAAAATATATTTAATCAAAGTAACATGCTATTTTTGTCCACTAAAGGTTCCCATAAACATAGAAATAGGTGGATTCGGTGGAAATATTTAACTGTAAAAGTCTGAGAGAAACTTATGGGTGGAAGAAATTAGTATGCTAGTTCTGTTCCTATAGTTCATAATCCCTTTGTGCTGCAAATAGATGACATTTCAATTTTTATAGGCTATTATATCTTTAAAATCTAAAATCTATTATTACTCATCTTTGCTTGAAATAATCTACACTAATTAATTTAAATTCCATTTATAGGACCAAAGGTATGATTTGTTTTAAATAAATGAAGTCTGGGGTTATATAATGAATGTCTGCAAAGTATATTAGATGTAGCAGTAAGATGTGTTTCTGTGTGTGATTGTATCAGGGTCTTGAGCATGTGCAATTCCTCCATTTCTGGTTCAATCTTTTCTTTAAATAAAAGTTTGGATAGAGAAATAGAAAGGACATGAAAGAAGAGTAATAGAGTGATACCACAGAACAGCTTCAGTTTTCACAGAGCTTCTCCAGGTTACTTGGTGCTCTCAGGTGCTGCCAGGCTTAGGACTGGTACCTTCCGAGCACGGTGAGACACACACCTCACTGTCTCTCAGTCCATCACACTAATATTCCAACTACACTTTTTCTTGATAATATGAATATTCCTGATGATGCAGATGAATAGTAAAAAGATGGTAAATGTTATTGCAAAATATGTCTTTCCTCAGTACTTTTACTAGAGGATACTATATGAAGATTTTTCCTTTCTCAAGAAATGTAACTTTAACTTCAATATTTAAAGTACTTGCATGACTTTACTAATTTTTGTCTGAGCCTGACAGCTAACATGTACATGGGTCAAAGGTATTATAGGAGGTGATGGTGTCAGGGTTGGAAATAGGACTAGAAAGCTGGATCAGGGAAGAGAGTAGCTGCCAAATCTAGGGAAGGTGTATAAACACCATGAACTGTAAACCCGATCCATCTGATCTGGGGCCCATATTCAGCACAGGAGCCTGTGTGACCTCCGCATCCCTGTAGGTCTGAGCTCGCACTCTGTGGTCATAGCTAGGAACATTCTAGGCTGCACCCATTGGCAGACCCATCTTCCTCAAGTGGTAGAGGGTTTTAGTTCAACCTCCCTTCTGAGAATGGGACAGTCCCTACCATTGTTGACCCACATTGAGGGCAAGGTCCTATGAGGGCCCACATAGGAGTCTGTTACGTTGTTTCTAATGAAGATGACCCGTGACTGTGGAGAGAGGGATTTGTTAGAGGTCTAGGCTCATCAAGTCTGTGTGGGAATCCCAGGATTCCCTGACTATGGCCATGGGAGATGAGGTGGCCTGGCAGGAACCAAGAGAGCCATCATTAAAGTGAGCCAGTTTCTTAACCTTATTCAGTAAGGACTTTTCATAGTCCTTACTTGTCTGACAAGCTTAGCCTTGGAATGTTGGAGAGAAGTGAAATAGGAAGTGAGAAGGGTATGTAGGTCTAAGTTGATTTTTTTAAAGATTTTATTTATTTATGAATGAGAAAGACAGGAGGAGAGAGAGAAAGAACCAGACATCACTCTGGTACATGTGGTGCCAGGGATTAAACTTAGGGTCTCACACTTGAGAGTCCAGTGCTTTATCCACTCTGCTACCTCCAGGACAACAGTTGAAATTATTTGATTGAATAGTTTATGGTGTCTTTTTTAGGTCTTTCTACTTGCTTGCTGCACTTATTGAGTCACTGAAAACTACTGTGTACTTTTGCTTTAAGGTGTATATTTCCCCCTGACTTATGGATACATGTGCCCATGTGCTCTTTCTCCTGGGCCCTGGTTCCTATCTAGGTGTTGGGCTTTGTTAGGAAGTGCACCACCCAAAATGGAATTAAGGAGTCCTATGAGCTATGAACAGTCTCACCAATGTCCTGGAGCTGAAGGGTGGACATCCATCACAGGAGAAACACATGGTTCCAGATCTGGGAGAAATATGGGTTTTACAAAGGATGGAGAAGGTTCCTGCTGTCTTGGGGTTTAAGAAGGCTATTGACAGTTCTTATTATCACCAGGTTATTTGGAAATGTGTTTGACTTTGAAAGTTTTATTGTTAGGATTTCCTGTATCGCACAAGACCTCACCATGATTTATGTCATTTAATGCTCTTTACAGGTAGCTCTGTCTAATACAGTGACTTGGCTGGTTGCTTCTGGTCTTTCTACTCTAAGATTATATTACTTAACTGTGTTTCTATTTTTGCTCTTGTTTCATTTTGGTTTCACCAGGGAAGCCCCGATGATGTGAAAATAGTGAATTTGCACATTCAGCTCCCCTCTGGGTCCCACTGACTAGTCAGCAAAGTGAGAAGCGCTGAGACTCCCTGTAACAAGGGGACACGTACACTCAGAGCTGCCTCTCTCCCCTCTCATTCTGAGTTCATTTTGCTACAGCATACAGAAAAGTGAGATAGCACACTGGACATCAAGATATCAGTGAAAATTGGTATTTTTGTAAGCATTGGTGAATTTAAATTTATACTTTTGATAAATACAAAAGCATAACAGGTGTATTAATTATAAGCCAAAGTAGACTCTGTCATATACTAGACATTTAAAAATAAAATGTGTTTTAATATGTAAATACAATCTAGAAAGCCATTATCTTACTGTATGACAGTAGGATGGTGATTTTATGTCAGTTAATAATACATAGCAATAGCATTAATTTGGATGTGTAAATACAATTAAATGAATAAAGTTCTTACTATATTTAGGTAATAAAGTTATTGTTGTAAACATCATCTTATTCAGATTTCGTCAAAGGTTTATATACCATCTAGTGATCTAGTAGCAAAATTACAGCTTTGAATTCTTTTTTTTTTTTTTTGGCAAACATTTCATTACAAAAATGAACAATAAACTCTGTAGTTTAAGCATACCATTTTGGTAAAAATAACTTCCTGATTTTTTTTTCAAATACCCAATTATCCCTTATGCTTTTTATTTTAGAAGAGACATCATCCTAAGTAAAACCAGAACAAACGATTCTAATTTCACAAGATTTTTCCATTATAGGAAATATTTCTGTAGAGGGCTGGCAGGAGATTCACCGATACACTTCCCAGCATACAGAGCTGGGTTTGACCTGGGTCACAATGGCCAAAGAAAACATTTCAGACAAAACATGTGCCACTGAAAATCAATACAATTGGGTGGGGTAAAAAAAAAAAAGAAAATCAATACAATTTTAGCTGAAATTTTTTAAGCCTACAATATGCTCTCAGATTTCACTTTAATTTGTATTTGTATACTCTGAATACCTTTGGGGTACATATAGAAATTTTCTAAGAATTAAACTATTCTCTGGATTATTTTGCAGACGCCTATCACAGGTAGAGGAACTGTACCTGTGTGTCAGCACCTGGATTGTAAACCACTAAAATCCCAATAACATGACCAAGTATTTTACCAGGACTTTAATGAGCAGTGACATGAGTTGATTTTAATGAGGGTAGCATTTTGTGGGATCTTCAGGTACTTTTTACTATGATCAGGTTCATTTAAATAAACTAGGATCTTCTACAACTTGGCTATGGTAAATAATGCCACCTTGAATACAAGGGTACAGAAATGTTTTGAAATTACCGTTTCTTCTGTCTCGGCTCATCGTAAGTGGAATAACTGGGTCAGGAGCGGTGAAGCAGTGCTGCATGTGCCTCTGGCTCTTTTCTCGTGTTTTTCCCTCCCTCTCAACCTTTAGCTATACCAAATAAAGGAGGGGTGACGGTCACTGGGAGTGGCGGGTTCCTTGTGCAGGCACCGAGCCCCAGTAATATTCTTGGTGGCAAAAGACAATCAGTGAACAACAGTATAAATGTCCCCTTTCTACTTTTCAGAAGAAGTGGAGCACACTATTGAATATTTTTATATGTGCTACTTAAGAGTCATTTTCAAGACAACTGAATTTTAGTTTCATTTTTTCCTGGATGAGTTGGAATAGCTCAAATATGCTACAGAATATTATTTAGGAAGTCCTAACAATGATTCACAGAATTTCCTGCAAATGTTGTACAGATTCAAAATTTCTTTTCCTCTCCCACGTTTTCACAGGTGTTAGTATTTTAATTAAAATACACTGAGGTTTAGTAAGAAGGATGTCATCATCTGTAAGATTTTAAATATATCAATATGACTACAGTGGCAGTGTGATAGCCATGAGTCACGAGTCTGAAGGAAGGATGGAAAGAGGTAAGCCATACTGTCCTAGAAGCCTGGAGGTTTGGGGAGAGGTCAATGCACAACGTAGTGGAAGGTGCTTAGAAAGAGCTGTGGAACCCAGTTCCCTGCGACTGCTGGCGGCCGGAGCTACAGAGTAGAGAAGTACTGTTATGGCTGGCGGGCACAGCCTATCTTTGCTTCATTCCTCCAATGCCAAATATCCGACAACGACTCTATCTGTGCATTTGAAATCTGCAGAGGTCTGCCTCCTAGTTCTTTCTTTCTTTCTCTCTCTTCTCCCCTCCGCCCACCCCCACCAGAGACAAGAAACTTAATGAAACCAACAAGAGAGACAGCTTGCATAAAATCCTTTCTTAGTTTTCAGATGACTGTTTTAAAAGTTTAACTATTTATTTTAACACGCATGTCTTTGCCATTGTAAGAGAGGCCGAACACAGCACTGCTCAGTGCTGGTGAGCACTTCCACTGGACGCTACGGGTTGTGGGTACTGTGCTGAGTACAGTGACTCTTCTCCGTTCTGCTTTTAATAGTTATCAGCAGAGAGCCTCTATTTCATTGAGAACTAGCTTTTTGTTGTTATAGTTTATCAACTTTAATGTTATTGAGTGTCTTTTGTTCTTACTGTGACCCATATTAATCCTGAACTAAAACCCAATGGGAACACCAATGATCTGTCTGTTTTATTCACTGGTGTGTACTTGGCACTTAAAAAAATGAGCTTGGGTCTGGAGATGGCTTAGTGTGTGTGTGCTCTGCCCAGTGCAGGAACACAGGCTTGGGTCTCTAGTCACTCCAGGGAGCACCAAGCCAAAGGGGAGACATGTAAGTGTTGAGGTCAGGTCGTGCTCTGGTGTACTTCTCTCTGTCTCCCTACCTTTAGACTCAGATGCATTGCAGAAATACTTCTGTTTCTATTTAAAATGTTGATATTACATACGGTATAGGAGTGATTTGAAGAGATGACCCAATCAGTGGTTGTTGATTCTTGCTATACCCAAATAAAGATAGAAAGCTAATTAAATTAGTCTATTATTTTTTATTTTACTTGATAGGACAAAGAGAAATCAAAAGGAGAGATGAGATGGATAGAGAGAGGGGGAAAAGGAAGAGAGACACCTGTAG
Source organism: Erinaceus europaeus (assembly GCF_950295315.1). NCBI lineage: Eukaryota > Metazoa > Chordata > Mammalia > Eulipotyphla > Erinaceidae > Erinaceus > Erinaceus europaeus. Next base: position 2,217,182 of record NC_080179.1, read on the forward strand.
CATTTTTCCACTGACAGTGAAGCTTCCTGACTACAGATGGGGATAGGCAGCTTGAACCTATATCCTTGCCAAGTTATTACACTCTAAAGTACATAAGGACATGAGAATTATTTCTCTAGATACATTTGAAATCTATGCTAGAAAGACTGAGTTATTTATATTTAGTGAATATGGTATATGTGCTAATGGCTTCACTCAGAATTATTAAAACAAATAGCAAATTAATCTTTAAGTTACTAAATTTACAACAGACTATGGTAGTATTTTAACAAATGAACACTATGAATAGACTCATTCCAATATGTGTTTAGAAAATGAGATGATATATGATTAATATCATGTGTTAACTCTAATTCAATTCAAAAAATCATATGCAAATCCACTGATTGAGCACTTCTGGCTAGTCTATAATCTTGGAGCCAAGTCTGAATTTCCTGTTCAGAAAGCAAGCCATTTATAGCAAGCCCAGTGCTGAACAAAATGAAATATTCTGTGTCTAATCTTGGCCTGTTATGTCTCAGAACATTTTGGGCAAGAGCTCCTCCATCACAATTTGAAAATATTTGTGTCTGCTTTTTCTGCATATTAAATGTTTCAGGGCACAAATACATATAACTAAAATAATATTCTTTAAAATATCTACTTCCACTGTAGATAACTGTGACTTGTTTGACATTCATCTATATAAATGATAACAAATAGCTACTAGTTATCACGGTAACTTTTACAGTAACTCACTTGCATTAAATTGCAACATACAAGCTTGCAATGGAATCACACTAGTCTAATTATAAAAAAAAAAAGATGGAAACAGATTGTGATTTTCTCAAGATACATTGATCAAATGATATAAATGTAAATATTTTAAATCAAATTATAACAAAATGAATTGAACCAACTTTAACTTTGGCATCTATAACCATGCAGAATGTTAGATTTTGAGTTCCATCAGCACTGATGAGGTCAAGTTAATTTATTTCTCAATTTCATTGGATCATAGGAGCCATTTTCATCAATAATTCATTTTTCAGGTAAAAAAATGCTTCTTTTGCTCAGAGAACAATCTATTTACTTCAATGTCTACAAATAATTTTTGATAATAGTTCAATTGTCCTTTAGGCAACAGCTTGCTTCTCAGTCATATTCACGGAATTGACATTTCATGTTTTATTTTTCTTTGTCAAAGGCAGATGACTCCCTGACTCATGTTCTTACAAAAATAAAATGAGTAGCCCAAAATATGATAAGTCAAACTCTTTTTTAGCAAGTTCAGCAACTTAAACCTGCTCCAAAATTTATATCATTTTATAAACCAAAACATGAAAACATTAAATAAATCAGCCTGAGAATACATCAAATATGCACTGAAAAACTTTTGCTAAGATACTTTTACTGCAGATGTATAATTATGTCAGCAGTTAAAAATTGATTCCCTTATTATTCTTATTTAAATTATCCTTATCCTGCATCACCCTAATAGTAAGTACTCTGCTACTTTAAAATATTTTGACATGTGAAATCTCAATCAAGTTTAAAGATAATTCTTGAATGACATGAACTTGTGGTTCTTTTGATGACAGTAGTTGCTAATCGCATTTAAGTGTTCAGGCATGCAGACCTCATTGATAAAACAAAGAATAAGCCTCGACTTTCAAAGACTTTTAGTATTTTACAAAGGGATAAAGCAGAAACCGCAGAGATAACAAATAAACAAGTGTTCTGATTCATTGCTTTTAAACCATGAAGACCAAACCAATACCTATAGAATAGACCCCCTTTTAAATTTTAATTTAATTTAAAAAAATTTTTATTTATAAAAAGGAAATACTGACAAAAACCATAGGCTCAGAGGGGTAACTCCACACAATTCCCACCACCAGAACTCCGTATCCCATCCCTTCCCCTGACAGCTTTCCTATTCTTTATCCCTCTGGGAGTATGGACCCTACAGATGGAGACCAGGGGCTTGAACCTGAGTCTTTTCATATGGTAATATGTGTCCTCAACCACGTGTACAACCCTGCAGTCCCAAAGTAAATGACTTCTTCAATACCTCTCATCAGGGATCTTTACAGATAATACCAACATACATTTACTATTAGGGCGGTTTCGTTTTACCACAGTTATTATTTTTTTAGCTCTGCATATTCCTTTAATTTTAGTTTCTTGAGTTAAAATCTTTTTTCAGTGTATTGTTTAAAAAAAGACTTATTTTCTTTTTTCAAAAAATTTAATATATTTATTTTCCCTTTTGTTGCCCTTGTTGTTTTTCACTGTTGTTGTAGTTATTATTGTTGTTATTGATGTCATTGTTGTTAGACAGGACAGAGAGAAAAGAGAGAGGAGGGGAAGACAGAGAGGGGGAGAGAAAGACAGACACCTGCAGACCTGCTTCACCGCCTGTGAAGAGACTCCTCTGCAGGTGGAGAGCCAGGGGCTCGAACCGAGATCCTTAAGCCGGTCCTTGCGCTTGGCACTACATGTGCTTAACCTGCTGCACTACTACCCGACTCCCAATAATTTATAATTATTCTAATGTAACTATCTAATTATCATTAGACAGAATTCACTAAGTATTACTCCATATAAATTTATAGCCACACCAGAACTCAGGTTACACCTGAAATGCAAATAAGGTTTAAAGATTTTTCTAATAAAGCTATTGTGAGATGTGCAAATGTACAACTTAATAATCTTCATGTAAGCAAGGCATTATCGCCCAAGAACATCAAATGCCAGAAGCAAGTGAGAACTGTAAAATGGTATTTATTGCCTAAAGTGCTGTTGGCAAATAGACTTGCTGCATGCACACATTTCTAGCTCTCTATCATTCAGGGCAGTTAATAACTGCTTTAGTGTTGTGGAGTCTTTCACTAACATTCTACTCAATAACTTGCGTCTTTATTTATTTATTTTTACACAACGGAAAGAAAAAAGGTAAGAGGTTTTTGCAAGGTAGCAGCGTAAGTCAGCATAAGGCCAGGGCGGGAGCCTCTGATGTCTGTATGATTTAGATGACTAGACTTGCTTTTCTCAAAATAATGTACAGGAGGGAGTTACGATGGGAGTTAATGGAGAGGGTCAGAAGGAGAAGGTGAGATAAAGTTCAGAGAAACACTTGACTTGGTCACCAGAAGTGATTCATCACTTCTCCATAACATTTGATCATTCCTCTGCTTCATGATCAATAAAAATACTTGGGAATAAGAAGGCAGATACCTGAGCTTCCTACAGATGAAAAATTAGTCTACTGCACCTAGCGGAAGTGACCTGTACGTTTCACTGTAGCATGCACTTTGTAATTTCTCTTGACACTGGTCAGAGGAATCAGGCTTAATCTAGCTTCCATATTCTGAATGACAAACACATATAAATTCATACACAAATATTTTAATATCCTATTCTCAATTTTTCTCTATCACCCATTTTATTATCATGCCATGATACTGAATGATTCCTAGGAGACACCCAAAGGTCGATAATGTATCAGTGGCCAATTATTGTGGATAGGATTCTGCAGTTTTCTATAGTTACATATTTGTATACAAATATAGTTACATAAATTTCTATAGTTGCATATTGTCATTTGTATTACAAAGAGTTCCGATGCTAGGAGTTTTTCCAATTAGATCAATTTGTGGGTTTCGATTTCTGTCCACTGCATCCTCATGCACTAGAACTGATCATACAGGGGACCAGGCAGTGGTGCTTGTGGTTGAGCGCACACATTACCAGCATCAAGGACCTGGGTTCAAGCCCCCAGTCTCCCTGTGAAGGGGGATAGCGTCATGAGTTGTGAAATAGGTCTGCAGGTCTCTCCCCTCGCCTTCTCAATTTTTCTCTATCCTATTAATTTTTTTAAAGAAAGAATACATGAAATTATTGCAACACTGGAGGGATGGTCAGTGCCGTGGTATTTCTCCCACTCTTTCTTACCAAATGTGGCGAAATTCCAGTGACAAGAAAATACATTATTCAGAAAAGGAAGGAAATAATTAAGGTCAATAAAAATACAGTTTTAGCTGTAACAATTTGCACTGAGGATAAAGTAGCTACATACTTCATCCCAGCAACTTGGCAGGCGGCACAAACTTCATCTCTCAACACCCTTCACATGGGGAAATAATACAGAAGACTATGAGAAGTGAAAGTGTAATTACCAATTAGTTTTGCCTTAACTACTTGACATTATTTACTCAAAGCACTCTTTTTTCTCGAAATCGGCATGCAAACAACTCACCTATATGGGTTTCATACATGTGATTTATATCATCAGTTTCTGCCATCTGTGAACTCTGGCTGGATCAGATTTATGGCAGAACCTTTTAGTGAACTTCTTCATAAACATTCTACTTCTGCTCATTTTATTGAATAGGACTACAAGATACAATCTGACAGCTCTTTACCTGTCTTAGTTCCGTAAATCCCTAGCATTGGGTCACCTTGAATATTCCTAAAGTCTGCCTCTGTGACAAAGAATGAACTATTAAAAGACGAGTCTAGAGAGTTTAGAATTCTTCACTTACATTAGAAAGGAAACTTTTGAAATACATTCTGAGAGAATAAAAAGTTATCCTCCAGGCAGGGAGATAGCTCCCCTGACAGAGTGCACACCAAGCACAACCCACAAGGACCCAGGTTTGCATCCCTGTGCCCCCTACCCCCCACCCCATGGGGCATCATTCAGAAGGGAAGCTTCCTTACCAGCGAGTGATTCACTAGTCACTCTTCTCTGTCTACTTCTCCCTGGAAATCTGTCTAAAGAATTCACTAGCAATGGAAAGGTGCAGGCATCAAACTCCAGCAATAAAACTTCACAGCAGTGTTGGGACTGAAATACCTTCAGACACTATCTAAAAGAATTTCTGCTATGTATCAATCGCATATTAAAGCCACAGTCAGAGCCCCTATTGTAAGTAAAACTAAACATTTCCAACTTCCTGGGCTTGCATGCATGTTATTGACTACAGCTCTACTTCTATTTCCAGCTAAGAATAAATGTATTACTTTCACTCTAATCTATACCTCTGTGTCATCTGTGAAAACTAAACTGAGAAATCAAGTGGAATATAAACTAGTTACTATATCTCACCAGTTCATAAAAATATAAAAAAGTGATAAAACAATAATTCTGGGATATAACCCAGCAGTTTGTGCAGCTCTGAGGCTGGAAGACTCAGATATCCTGGGTTTAAAATAATGCTTTCTCAAGATGGGCTAAAAGCTCATATTTCTAATATATTTTTAACTTTCTTTATTAACATAGAAGTTTATTATAGTTTTACTCAATTACTACAAATGATCATTATAGGAGCCAGACAGTGGCACACCTAACTGAGCACTCATGTTACAAAGTGTCAAGGACCTGGGTTCTAGCCTCTGGTTCTCACCTGTAGGAGGTACGTTGATGAGTGGTGAAGCAAGTCTGCAGGTGTCTCTCATTTTCTCTCTCTCCATTTCCCCTCCCCTTCTCAGTGTCTCTCTGCCCTTTCTAATGGGAAAGGAAGAAAGAGATGGAGAAAAAGTGAGAGAGAGAGAGAGAGAGAGAGAGGTGTAGGAGGTAACAAAGTGGATAAAGCATTGGATTCTCAAGCTTGACTTCCAAGTTCAGTCCTCAGAAGAACGTGTATCAGAGTGATGCCTGGTTCTTTCTTTTGCTCCTCCTAGCTTTCTCATTAATAAATAAATGAAGTATTTTAAAAAGAGACAGAGAGAACACATAAAGAAGATGGAGGAGGAAGAAAAGGAGGAGGAATGGGTTAGTGGACTGATGATGTAATCTGTTGGGCCCTAGTAATAACCCTCGTGGCAAAAAGGAAAACAGAAAGAAAGAAAAGTCTATTTCATCACCTCTTAAATGATAAAGTCATATAATATAAGAAAAAGATTCTCCATTTTTCTTTTTCTATTTTTAGTAATGTTCTAATGACCCTAAAATATATGATTCCTTGTGCATGAACAAGCTGTCATTTTTAGGTACTTGGAAACAAAATCAAAGAATGATAAATTTGGAGACAATAATCATATCAAATGTTCAAATAGTGCCTTTCCTTGTAATTGTAAGGTTATTAAATATGTTCTTGGGGGTTGGGCGGTAGTGCAGTGGGTTTAGTGCACATGGCGCAAAGCACAAGGACCACCTTAAGGATCCCGGTTCTAGCCCTCAGTTCCACTCCTGATTCCTTAAAGCTCCATCCAAGATGGGGGTAAAGAGGAAATCACCATTTTTAATAGCTGAGTAGTATCCCATTGTGTATCTAGACCACAACTTGCTCAGCCACTCATCTGTTGTTGGACACCTGGGTTGCTTCCAGGTTTTGGCTATTACACATTGTGCTGCCAAGAACATATGTGTACACAGATCTTTTTGGATGGGTGTGTTGGATTCCTTAGGATCTACTCCCAGGAGAGGAATTGCAGGGTCATAGAGTAGGTCCATTTCTAGCCTTCTGAGAATTCTCCAGACTGTTCTCCACAGAGGTTGGACCCATTGACATTCCCACCAGCAGTGCAGGAGGGTTCCTTTGACCCCACACCCTCTCCAGAATTTGCTGCTAATACCTTTTCTGATGTATGACATTTTAGTTTACTTTTAAAAAAATGTACAGGCCATTTTTACAATTTCGGACTACATTCATGGTAGCAATCCTAGAGAAAGATAAGTATTATTTTTAGGATGATTATGATGGTGACAATATTATTATCAGATAGCACTTGAGCTGAAGAGGACATGCTATTTCAATCAAACATAAAGCTCCTTTGAGTATTGTCAGTGACATTTTATGAGAACCCAACACATAGGTTGTTTATTCATTAATCTAGCTTGGTTGATACAGGATCTACTTGTGAACCATGGTTTGAGGGCCCCGGATGGCAACACATCTGGCTGACCACATCTTAAGTGCAAAGGGCCCAGCTTCAAGCACCTGGCCCTCACCTGCGGGGAGAGAGCCCAGCAAGTAGTGAAGTAATGTTGCACGTGTCTCTCCCTACCTCCCCCTGCCATCTTAATTTCTCCCTATCTCTATCCAAATAAAAAATAAAAATAAATAATATATAATGTTTTAAACACAATCTTTTATATTTCTTCAAGTTTATTTATTTTTATTGTTTTCTTTATTAGGGGGATTAATGGTTTATAGGCTATAGTAAAATACAGTAGTTTGTTCATGTGTAAAATTTCTGTTTTCCACATAATAGTTCAACCCCTGTAGATCTTCCTCAGTCATCATGTTCCAGGACCTGAACACACACACACACACACACACCAGGGTCTTTGACTTTGGTGCAATACACCAACTCCAGTCCAAGTTCTACTTAGTAGTTTCCCTTCTGATCTTGTTTTTCAACTTCTGCCTGTGAATGAGATCATCCCATATTCATCTTTTTCTTTCTGGTTGATCTCACTTAACATGATTCCTTCAAGCTCCATCCAAGATGAGGTGAAGAAGGTGAATTCACCATTATTAAATAGCTGAGTAGTATTCTATTGCTTATTTTTTGTGATACCAGAGTTTCATGTTCCAGCAAGACAGCTAAGTGATCTTTCTGAACTATTAAATATATATATATTTATTTATTTATATTTATATATACAGGGAGAGAGGGGGGGGGGGGAGAAAAGGGAAGGTAAATATCCCAAGGCAACACTCTACCATCCATAGTTTCTTTCTCGTCGCCTATGTTAGGTCTGGTTGCTGCTGTATTTAAACCTAGGTACACATACATAATGAAACATACTCTTTACCAGTTTAACTGTCAACTGACTCTGTAAATAATATTTTTTAACCTAAAGCACACTTAGGAAATAAAAAAATACATGTGTATCTACAATTTCACTGCTTTCTCAGCAATATGTAATATTATATCACACATGTATATATATATGTTGCCATTATTAAGATAGATAGGAATGCTAATCAATTGGTTCCTTTTTTTGTATCTAACTTCTTGGAAAAACTGAAAACATGAAAACTATCCTATTCACATTGCTTCTGTTTAAGAAAACCAAAAGGCTTATCAGTATGTACACAGAACTCTTTGATTTTCTAGAACTACTTGGAGAGAGGTTGACTGATTTAACTTCCATCATAATTCAGTTACGGATAAGATGATACACTATAAAGCTAGCAAGAAAAATCTATTAAATTCTTACAGTCTGAAAACAGGAACTCTTAAGGAATAGTATATTGTTTTGTTAAAAATGTAATGACCTGGCAAATATTATATAATCCCTACCTATTATCAGAGAATGTGCTATGTAAGGGACTATGGAAGGAAAAAAATCTCCAAGTTCATAAAAATGATATGAAAACAATAAAGGTAATGTGAGCTGGGAGGTAGTGCAGTGAATACAAAACTGGACTTTCAAGCATGAGGGTCTAGATCAGGTTCCAAGTATCAAATATGCTACAGTCATGCTTGGCCTTTCTAGGTCTCCCTCTCTCCCTCATAAATGCATAAATATTTAAGTCTAAGAGAGAATTCACTATATTTGTAGACAATTTTTACATAACTATTGCGAGTACAAACTGGTCTTAGAAAATACTGTTAGAGCTGTTTGGATGGAAAGGGACAGGTTCAGGGGACAGGTTCCTGAGGTTGACCCTGAACACATAGACGTGAGCAGGACTGGGGTGTGGCTGATGGAAGCAGTGGAAACTCCAAGGATGAAAGCACAGCTACAGGTTGGGAATTTTCCCCCAGAGAGAAAACGACTCATAATAAACATTGGATGCATTGGATCGACCTTCTCGTGGTGCATCCCGTGAGGACCCATTCATTGGGGAAACTGACGATCCTTCCTAGCCGACTGAATCCACATGGATCCCAGTCACTTTCAAAGCCAGCAACAAGCAGCTCCTGCCAGCTTTCAACCTGACGCTGTTGACTGGCTACGGAAGAAGGGCAAATGCTAGAAGAAGAATAAACACACACTGCTGGGTGACACCTTGACCCCCAGCGGGCAAGCGGGCAACTGATAGACAATGGGAGATTACTCCACCTACTTAAGTGTCCTTAGCCCCAGAGCCTCAGGGGAATACAAAGAGAGCCCCAGAAATGTTCACACTGCCTGCCTGCCTCTAACTGGGTGCAAGTGCTGTGTTTGTGTGGCTTTGCCTAACAAGCTTGTTCTTGTTCACTGGAATCTGAGATCTTGGTGCTGTTGTTTCTGCATGATGACATAAGATCACGGGAAACAGGGAGTGACGCCTTTACAGTGTGATTGGGCAGGGGAGATCAGGGAGATCGAAGAATGGTTACACAAAAATCTTTCAGACATGAGATTTCCAAAATCCCAGATTCAGTCCCCTGAAACACCATAAGCCAGAGCTGAGCAGTTCTGCAATACTCTCTATCTTATCTCTGTCATTCAGATAAAGTAAATGAATTATTTTTTTAAAGAAAATGTGGTAAAAATGAGATGTTTTGGTGGCAATCATTTATTAGTATGTATTGATATCTGAAGCTTAAGATTGGGGTCATAATGGTAGACTGAGTGCAATATAGTTGGACATAGCTTATTGACCCTGGTGATGGGTATGCCATGTAATCTACCTCGGGAGGACGGAAGAAATATCTTTCGGGGCCAGGCGCTGGTACACCTGGTTTAGTGCTCGCATCACAGTGTACAATCCAGAGTCAAGCCCCAGGTCTCCATCCGCAGAAAGAAGCTTCAGGAATGGGGAAGCAGGCTTGCAGGTGTCTCTCTGCCTCTCTCCCTCTCTATCTCCCCCTATCGTCTATATTTCTCTCTGTCTCTACCCAATAATAAATAAATAAATGATTAAAACAATGAAAGAATGAAATCATATCTTTTCAACATACTCGTTTAACCAATGGTTACCTGAATATTTCAGCTTACTTTCCAATATTACTATGGTTAAAAAGTGAACCATTTGCCTCGTGAAGAGTATACATTTGTGTGTGTGAGAGAGAGAGAGTGAGACACACAGAGAGAGAGATATATATATACAGAGAGACAGAGAGACAGAGAGACAGAGACAGAAAAAGAGTCCTTACTCTCAACTAAATTTGAACCAATGGATAGGACTTTGGTAGAATGCAATAGTTTCATTAACTATGTGATTCCTCTCTTTTCTTTCTTTTGTATTTTTGGTTGTGTTGTTGTCTGGAACTTTACTGCACCAAGGCAACATTTTCAGGCAGAAGTAGAGGCAGTGAAGGGCATCACAAAACAAGAAGCCCCCCCACCCCAGAGCTGGCCAGGCCCCCAGTGTGCTCCAGGGGCTCTGGAGGGCATGAACCAGATAGCAGGGAGGTAGCTGCAGTGTTGGGCCTGTCATGGTTTTGGTCTTGATATCAGTCTAATATACTATTTCAATCTGCCTTGCTAATTAAAATTCGATACAATAGATTTCAAGCGTACTTAAAAGTAAACACAGTCTCCGGAAGACAGCTCCCCACCTGCAGGAGTTTTGCTTCACAGGCAGTGAAGCAGAGCTGCAGGGGTCTCTCTCTCTCTCCCTCTTTATCTCAACCTCTCCTCTCAATTCTCTCTATTTTATTGAATGAAAATAAATTTACAAAAGGAGGCCACCAGGAGCAGTGGATTCCTAGTATTAGCACTGAGCCACAGTGACTGGAGGCAAAAAAAAAAAAAAAAAAAAAGCAAGTTATTCCACAGCAGGATATTCATGGGAAAGTCTTAAAGTTTCATAGTTTTGCTGATTTTATTTTACTGACAACTTAAATTGGCCGCATCCCAGTTTTCCAAGAGGACAAACACACTGTTTGTGTGTAGTGTGTAGCACAGCGGGTTAAGTGCAGGTGGCACAAAGTACAAGGACTGGCATAAGGATCCCGGTTCCAGGCCCCGGCTCCCCAGCTGCGGGGGAGTCGCTTCACAGGCGGTGAAGCAGGTCTGCAGGTGTCTTTCTCTCCCCCTCTCTGTCTTCCCCTCCTCTCTCCATTTCTCTCTGTCCTATCCACCAACAACAACATCAGTGGCAACAATAACAATAACAACAACAACAAGGGCAACAAAATGGGGGAGGAAGGCCTCCAGGAGCAGTGGATTCGTGGTGCAGGCACTGAGGCCCAATAGTAACCCTGGAGGCAAAAAAAAAAAAAAAATCACTGCTTTTCAGCTAGATTTCTCTACAGCATAAACATATGCCTGTAAAGATGGTAGGCATATATTCCTGATTAATCTAACTTGCATTATAGTATCTAAAGGAAGATTTTATTAACATAATAACACTTCTTTTAAACATTAGATGCTGTAATTTAAACTCTTTCTACAATAAGGAGGTGACTTTAATTCTCTGGCAAGGGTCTTAGCTAAACTAAGAAGATCGAATGCAGGGGGGGCCGGGTGGTGGCACACCTAGTTGAGTGCACATTTTACAGTGCACAAGGACCCAGGTTCAAGCCCCCGGTCACCACGAGCAGGGGGAGAGCTTCACAAGTGGTGAAACAGGGCTGCAGGTGTCTCTCTGCCTCTGTCTCTACCACCCCCTTCCCTCTCGATTTCTGGCTGTCTCTATTCAATAAATAAATAAAAGATAATTTTAAAAAACCAAAAAGAAGAAGATTGAATGCAAAATCCTTTTAAATCGTGTTGTGCAGGAGAACTCTGTCTGCCCAGTAGCTTTTCTCCTCTGTCCGTTGCCCATTTCATTTCTGTGCCACCCAGTTCACATACAGTCAAGTGAAATGGAGACAGATCAGCCAGTGTAACCAACGCTCCCAAGTAATTCACAAGAACAGAAACCTGACCAGACTATAGTCAGTGGCAAAAGACGTAGAGGGAATCACTTCAATACATCAGATATAATTAAACAATAGGGTCTAAATTAGCAGTGTAGTGCAATATTAAAATGCAAACGAAGGTTAACTTTGCTTCCTCTTCTCCTGAGAATTCTTGCTCATCTTAATTCTTCCCTACCTCCTATTTCCCTTATTACTTTATAGACCATATTTCTTCTTTTTTAAAAAAACATTTATTTTATTTATTCCCTTTTGTTGCTCTTATTGTTTTATTGTTGTAGTTATTATTGTTGTTGTCGTTGTTGGATAGGACAGAGAGAAATGGAGAGAGGAGGGGAAGACAGAGAGGAGGAGAGAAAGACAGACACTTGCAGACCTGCTTCACCGCCTGTGAAGCGACTCCCCTGCAGGTGGGGAGCTGGGGTTTGAACCGGGATCCTTATGCTGGTCCTTGTGCTTTGCGCCACCTGCGCTTAACCCGCTGCGCTGCAGCCCGACTCCCAGACCATATTTCTTCTACTGACTTCATCCAGTTTAGTTTTTTAAGTATTCTGTAACATTTCTTTTTCTTCACAACATTTGTTAGATTCAACTCCTGATTGAACCTGGGACTTTGGAGCCTCAGGTGTGAGAGTATCTTTGCATAACCATTATGCTACCTACTCACCCTTCTAGCTCTCAAGTTTCGAAAACATTTTATAACAAAGGAATAGCAGTGAATCCTCCCTTTTTAATTTAAAATTACTGCTAGGTGTAAGACAATCATAACTAATCTATATTTATTTTCAGATTCTCAAGTTACAATCGTTCCAGGAAAACATTGAATTTTCTCTTAATTTCACATTTTTAATAACCTAAGAATTTTTTTTTAGAAACTTTGTTTTGGACTAAAGCATGCGTTGAATACATTTCCCCAGTACCAACTTTAGCCGCAATGTGATAATAGTAAAGTTAACTCGCTTTGTGAGATCTCTTTATGAGCTCAGCTTCACTTCTTCCTATTAGTTGTTCACAGGAGCATTCGGCAAGCAGTGTGTTATGGCTCCATTTCCCCAGCGGGCTAACAGCCACAGAGATAATCTAGTTCAACAGGTTTACATTTGCTAATAAGGCCAAGGAGGAATTCCCTCTGAATCAGTCCAGTCTCAAACCACAGATCCCAAGCCTTTATTATTATCACCATTTTTGCCTCCAGGGTTATCGCTGGGGCTCGGTGCCACACTACGATGAATCCAGTGCTCCTGGAGGCCATATTTCCCATTTTTGTTACCCTTGTTGCCCTTGTTGTCAATGCTGTAGTTGTCGGATAGGACAGAGAGAAATAGAGAGAGGAGACAAGAGAGGGGGAGAGAAAGGCAGACACCTGCAGATTCCTGGAGTGCATGGACCCTCTGTTCAGATCTTTGTTGAATAAACATTGCAAGTGCTCTATTCTACACTCGTCTTTAATCTTTTTCCAGTCCTCTGAGATTGAGTTTAAACTTGCCACTGTGATGAAAATGAAAAAACAAAGCTCCGGAAGTATACCAAATGACTAGACTAAAATCCATAGCTTGGTACATCCTCTACAGAGTAATTTAAGAAGGAATGACTATTCATTTTAAGCATTCATAAAAGTTTTCTGATGTTCAATAATATCCTAGGTATGTCAAAGGATACCATATGGCATTACTATGATCTCTTTAAAAACAGTTTATGAGGGAGCCGGGCTGTAGCGCAGCGGGTTAAGCGCAGGTGGCGCAAAGCACAAGGACCGGCATAAGGATCCCGGTTCGAACCCTGGCTCCCCACCTGCAGGGGAGTCACTTCACAGGCGGTGAAGCAGGTCTGCAGGTGTCTGTCTTTCTCTCCTCTTCTCTGTCTTCCCCTCCTCTCTCCATTTCTCTCTGTCCTATCCAACAACAACAACAACAACAACTACAACAATAAAAAAAAAGGGCAACAAAAGGGAATAAATAAATAAAAAATAAAAAATATAAAAAATTAAAATAAGAAAAAAGTTTATGAAAGATTTCTACCTGAATCTCATTAGAAATTAGCAATGTAATATCCTGTCAAGTCTTGGTTCAAAAAGCATTGCCATGTTTATGGGACATTTCACATGGGTTGCTTAGGGAACAGCAACACTTTTTCAAAGTCAAAGTGCAAAGAACATTGCACGTAATGACATAAATGAATGCAGTGGAGGAGGTTTGATGCGAGATCCCTCTGTGTATATCTTTGGGTGCTTTTTGTTGACACGTTTTTATTTTTTTATTATTGTGAGGATTAATGGTTTGCAGGAAATGCAGCTGTTGATATATATGTATAAAATATCTCAATTTTCTATAAAACTCTCACCTCCAGCCTGGGTCCTCCTCCACCATCAGGCACTAAGATCTTCCCAAAGAATTCTTCACTTTGGTGCACTACACCAGATTGAGGCCAAGTTCTGCTTTGTATTTCCCCTTCTGTTCTTATTTCTCATCTTCTGACGATGAGTGAGATCGTGCTATAGCTACCTAGCCTCCTCTTTCTGGCTTATCTCACTTAACATGATTGGTATATATATCCAAACAAACTGTCAAAGAATCACAGTGATAAACAGAGGGAGAGAGCATAAATATCCCCAGTGTTTGAAAATGATTAAGAGTAGATTGTCTGATTTCTACGTTTGAAGGATAATATACATACAACAAATAATTTAAAGTATTTCCCATGCAAATGCAATATTTTCTTATAGATTATAAAATAGTAATTCCATCTTAGTCCTGCCCATGTAATAGTTCAGCTTTGATTAAATGAGCCAGACTGCTTCTATACTCTACCAGTGGAACTTAGGAAGGGTAGAGAACAGTGAAAAAGACCATTGTGTGAGAGAGAGCAACCTTCTTCCCATAATATGTCAGTCAATCTAGAAAACAGCCTTCAGACTGACTCACTACTGATTTGATCCCTTCTGCGTTTGGGCTTGAATATCAACCATTTAAGTCTCAGGGTAACTTTAACATCTGCATATTAAAATGGTAAATGTGAAAGGAAGTACAGTGAATTTTAAGTATAGAAACAGAATTAGAGTAGGAATTATTCAACCTGAAAAATGGAGTTAAGTAAACAAGACTGAACCGAGACTTCCAGATATTCCAGAATTATATGTTATAGTAGCATCTGAATCTCGTAAGGAAAGGAGGGGGAAAGGACTGAAAAAAGGACTTGAACAAAGAACTTTTTCCCTTCAGTCCTCAGCACCACCATATATGCCAGAGCTGAGCAGTGCTCTCATCTTTTTCTCTGTGTATTTTCTTTCTGCATCACTCTCTTTTTCTGTCATTTAAGTCAAATAACTAAAATGCATAAAAGGATCATTTCTGGAACCATCCGTTCCACCCCGGTTCCATGGCTGCCAGTTCTCAGCAACATTGCCCCGCCAGATATTCGTCGGGATGCGACATCATCTAAGTTCATTTCCCACGTCTACGCTCGATCGGACCTGCCAATATACGCGGATATCTTCGCCCACCTTGTCCAACGCTTGACGTCTCGTCACCCAATCTGGTCCCCTACGCCTACACTGAACTTCTCTGTTCCAGACTCTTGGAAACAGAGCTGGCCGTCAGCTGAGGTCAAGAACAAACACCTCATCACAGACCCCTGCGAGCGTCAACCCGGCTTTGACCTAGCACCTTATGACTGGGCCCTCCTCAATCACTATCGAACAGGCCATGGCCGGTGCGCTGCTATGTTCCATCACTGGGGAGCCAGAGATGACCTGAACTGCCCCTGTGGCTCCAGACAGACTATGACCCACATAGTCAACGACTGCCACCTCTCCAGATTCAAAGGAGGTCTCGAAACTTGACGTCAGGCTCAACCTGACGCTGTTGACTGGCTGCGGAAGAAGAGCAAACGCTAGAAGAAGAAGACTAAAATGCATTTTAAAGTAATAAAATGCATATCCTAATGCACAAAAATCAGAATCACCAAACTCAATGATGTAGAACTAAAAATGTCATCTACCAACAGTTACTTACATTAACCAACTTTAAATGCTCAGAACATTCAAAATAAGATCAATCTCAACAAGTGTAAAATTAGTGAACTACACATGTCTTTGACTAGTATGTAATTCTCTAGAACTTAAACACATCCCAAATAAGTCTTTACAAGCACTTGGAAATTCAGATTAAGCTTCTGTATGGCCCATGGGTCTTGCATTAACTGAGTGACATTGATGATTTTTTTAAAAAATAATTTTCTTTTCTTTAAACTACATCCTATGGTGAACAGACGTGTGGATTTGGCAGAGAGTTCCATTTTGGGACTTGAGCAGTCCAGATTCTTTTTACAAGCAGGTATATTCACTCTGCTGTGGTGACAACTTTGCCCAACCTGTCAGTGATGTCAGCTCCGCAAAGATCCAGCTGCGTGTTTTAGACAGTCTCTCAGGGAATATTTTGAAAGAACAGCTTTCTTGTCATACTTGGAGAAACTATCTTGCCAACTGGCATTCTGATGAAGGGATTTTAGAAAAAGGTAACATTTTATATAAATGTATTTTAGAAAATATAAAAAACACATGTTATTTATCAAATCTCAAATACATTTTATTTTTTCAGTTACCTTTTCAAAATGTACATACATATGAAAGAGATAGGGAGGGGAGAAGGGGGACAGAGAGAGAGAGAGAGAAAACACCTTCTTCAGTGAGGCCAAGATCCCAGTTGGGACCTTACACATGTGAGTTCTTCATTCTTCTACTGAGTAACCTCTACAACTGCTCCAGTAAATGTCGACAGAATTGAAATGGCTTATCTCAACTTTATGGGAGGCAGGAATATATGAGGACACATGTAATTATATACAGATGCATACAGAATGCATATACTATGTAGAACATATACATATATATGTATTTATATCTTGTTTTATCATTTGTGATTTATTATGACTAAAATCCAAGATTTTGTTTGTGATTAGTACTAAGGAGGATGCTATGAATGTTACAAAAATGCTTGTGCCCCCATCCATATTAATATATTATTACAATTTGTAATATTAATATATTATTACAATTTGATGATTATGGGAAGAACTTAACAGTGAAAAAGCAAGAATGTATTATTGAATTCCCATCTAAGATCATGCCCTAAGTTACTGCATAATCTATAAAAAGCTTAAAATAAACTCACCATAAGATACTCTTAAACAAAATACTGTGTGCTATTATTTTGAGAGATGCCTTTGGAGTCTAAACTCCCACAGCAGGTGAAGCAAATACTACAGAGGAATGGGTGGAGTTATTTAAAATTAAAAGGAAACTCACCAAAGCAAAAAGATCAGGCAGAAATGGGAGAAGATAATCACACAGCCTATGTCTGACAAAGATTAATATCCAAGGCATACAAAGAACTCACTAAGCCCAATACTTCCAAGAAAACAGTCTCATCAAAAATGTGGAGAGGCCTGAAGAAACCTTAAAAGAGGACTTACATATATTCTCCAAAAAGAAAAAAAATGAGGAAATAATAATTTTAGACCAACTTAAAACATACATTCTTAAAAAATAATGTAACCTTGCAATTATACAGCCAACATATATAAATGCAATCACATATTCAAGTTAAATATATGTCACACAGTCACAATGAAGTCAAATAGATGGTTATCTATTTATAAAGCAGAATTCATTTTTGAAAGCGACACTATAACACTAATCAAATAATTTGTATACGAGGAATAATAAAATGCACAGAATATGAATTAAATTTAGCAACAGCCTCAGTAACTAGAACTTACGGAGCTCAGCAATAACTGAAATATATCACACTCATACTAACAAAGCATTGAATTCGTCAGGATGCGGCATCATCTAAGTTCATTTCCCACGTCTACGCTCGACTGGACCTGCCAATAGACGCGGATATCTTCGCCCACCCTGTCCAACGCTTGACATCTCGTCACCCAATCTGGTCCCCTACGCCTACACCGAACTTCTCTGTTCCAGACTCTTGGAAACAGAGTTGGCAGTCAGCCG
This sequence comes from Erinaceus europaeus, assembly GCF_950295315.1. Taxonomy (NCBI): domain Eukaryota; kingdom Metazoa; phylum Chordata; class Mammalia; order Eulipotyphla; family Erinaceidae; genus Erinaceus; species Erinaceus europaeus. The sequence continues at coordinate 2,234,928 of NC_080179.1, forward strand.
AGGTCAAGAACAAACACCTCATCACAGACCCCTGCAGGCGTCCACCCGGCTTTGACCTGGCACGTTATGATCGGGCCCTCCTCAATCGCTATCGAACAGGCCATGGCCGGTGCGCTGCTATGTTCCATCGCTGGGGAGCCAGAGATGACCCGAACTGCCCCTGCGGCTCCAGACAGACTGTGACCCACATAGTCAACGACTGCCACCTCTCCAGATTCAAAGGAGGTCTCGAAACTTGACATCAGGCTCAACCTGACGCTGTTGACTGGCTACGGAAGAAGGGCAAATGCTAGAAGAAGAAGCATTGAATAGTATTGTATGCCATAGTGACATCAGCGTTTCCTGAGATCTCACTAAGTTCTGGGACATTCACCGTTCACTACTTCTATATATTTAGCCTGTTGAAATTCTGGTATTTTTCTCTCCTATGTGACTATTGTTTGTGCATTAAAATAACTTTGCAGCTATGTCTCATCTACATTAAAATGCTCATTATTTCTTATTTTCAGAGAAATACAAGTAAAGAGACAATATAGATTCCATCTTCTTTGAGACTGACCTACAATTAAAAGAAATAATCATAAGTAAAGGTTGTCAAGGACATGGAGAAAAAGGGATCCTTTGGCATTGATGGTGGGATGTGAGCTGTCCTTGCCTCTTTGGAAACACCATGAAGGTTTCTACATGGGTGTTTTTTTTTTCCAATTATTTTGTAAGAAGGCAACACTTTTCATTTAGTAGTTTCTAAATTTCACAGTAGTTTTCTGTTCTTGAGGACATGACCAAGATATTTATGTGATAATATGCTTTCTAGAGAGTCAAATCTCCATTCGTGTAAAAATGCTATAAAGCTCTTTCTTACACCTTGCCTACCTGTGCACCGTCTTGAGGAAGTCGAATACTTCTTGATCAAAACGTCAATCCATTGCTAAAAGAAATAAGAACAAAAAGAGAAGATGCATGTTGAACAGATAAATCCTGGAGATACAGACATCAAAAGCTTACAGAGGAACATACACAAGCAATATTTGAGACTGAGTTGAGAGAGACTTTCTGTGTTGACGTCTTCTCTAAAATCACTGAAGGGCTATGACAGTAATTCATCCAGACAGTGTCACATAAACCTTTGGTCCAGTCCCACAGCACGGGAGGAAGTTTCCGTGCGGTGACAGTGTCTCCTCTTCCCCTTCTCTCTGTCTGAAAAAGCTGACCTGGAGCAGCCAGTCCCTAGTAACACCTAGTAACAGCAGGGACACCAATATAAATGGAAGGGCTGTTGAAATAGCCGCTTGGATAGTGTGAAGCTTTGCCATGCACACAACCCAGGTTCAAGCCTCGCCTCCACTGCGCTGAAGGAAGACCTCTTAGTGCTGTGGTCTCTTTCATTCCATTTTCTCTATATTCACCTAAACTTTTTAAAAAAGAAAAAATAAGGATAAATAAGTAACAGAAATAGGGATTTGCAGAGAGTCCACAGAATAGATGATCTCTATTCAGGACATTTAACTTGCAACACAGAAAATCCCATGTTAAGTCAGTAAGAACAGAATACAAAACCTGTGAGATGTTTCTTCCCTTTCTTCAAACAATAAACACAATAGCACTCCAGAGGAGAAATATGTAACAGCAGCAAAGCCCTAATGCGTCCATTCAATCCACTCATTCATTCAACTTATTAAGTTTACGGCACTGAGCAGTTAACAGAGAATATAAAGAAGAAATGAATGCTGCCTCTCTCTTCAAGGAACTTACCTTTTAGAATGAGATTCAGAAAAAAATTAATAACTTTAAATGTTTTAAGTACTCTAACATTGAAAAGGTTATGAGAAGATGTAATTACAACTGACAGATAATCCACAAAAGTACTTAAATATTCACATATGTTAGAGCTTATTCTTTGCAGAGACTTTTTCCATACTCCTGTGCTCAGTCAGTTTAATTATCTAAAAGGAATTAAATTACCTTTAAGTTCTTACAGAAAGTACATTGTGTATTACTATAATGGGTGAACTGCCTGACATGCCATATCAAAATGTAGCATAAAGTTGAATGTAAAACATTAATTCCCCAATAAAGAAATAAAAAAATGTAGCATAAATCTAGAAATATGTAGTAAATATTTCATTATAATTTATCAGATACTCCCAAAATAGATATTTATTTATTTTGATTATACTCCTACTATATGTAATATATTATAACTGAATATTACATGGTAATGTTTATTTCATACATTGTACATTATTTTATTGTATTTATAGTAATCAACCAAGAGCAAACGGAAAACATCAGATAGAGGCAAGATCTACTGACTTCTGTGGAAATATTGTTTTATTTCTTCTTAAACTATCACATATCTTCAGCAAATAATCTTTCACACTTTAGTTTTCACTCTTTAACGTATATTTTTAAGTAAGTAGCTACTGAACTAAATTTTGATACTTTTAATAAAATGCATATTCTCATAGAAAATAGTGTCATGATGTTTTTAAACATTTCATTTATTTATTTACTTGGATACAGACAGATAGAAACTGAGATAAAAAAGGGAGATGAGAGAGAGAGAGGGAGAGAGAGACTTGCAACACAACTTCACTGTTTGGGATTCTAGCTTAGAACTTCCCCCAAATTATAAAGGATGAACCCTTAGATTCAAGGGATTCAAAAGGTACCAAGAAAAATAAATCTAAACCCAAGTTTACCAATTGTCAAAATGGCAAATATCAAAAATGAAGAGGTTATTCTGAATATTGCTAGACAGAAGCAGAGTCACTGACAAAGGAAACCCCACGAGACTCTCAGTTGATAGCTCAACCTAAGAGGAAAACCTAGAACTGATTAAGAATGAAAAGCCTATGTCCAAGAATACTCCATCTTCCTAAGTTACCATTCAAGTTTGAAGACATGGCTTTAGATATGCATCAGCTGAACCACTAAAGCAAGCCTACAACAGTGAAAAGATTCATATGAAACAAAAACAAAAAGACCTCTCCCTCGGGAGAAGGCAAATCACACCAGTAAAATAAGCAAAGTCCAGGAAAGACCATGGGCTTAACAGAACTGAGGTTAAGAATGTGTTGGTGCTTAAGGTGGGTGGGGGGTCTGTAGGGAGAATGGGGTCGAGTGAACTTTGGTGGAGGGATACTAGTGCTTTTGATGGACTGAGGTGACATACCTTAGGGAGGGGACTACATCCCAGGACAAGCGTAGGCTTGTAAACCAAGATGGATTAATACAGCAAAAAGAAAAGGTAATAAATACTAGAATGGAAAAGCCATTTATTTTATTTATATATTGGGGGGTTAATGGTTTATAGTCGACAGTAAAATACAATAGTTTGTACATGCGTGACATTTCCCAGTTTTCCACACAACAATACAACCCCCACTAGGTCCTCCTCTGCCATCATGTTCCAGGAACTGAACCCTCCTCCCAACCCCCCAGAGTTTTTTTTTTTTTACTTTGGTGCAGTACACCAACTGCTGTCCAACTTCTGTTTAGTGTTTATTTAAAAAAAATTTTAGAGAGTTAATATTGATTTAAAAATTACAAGATAACAAGAGCAGCACTCTGCATGGCTCCCACATCACCACCATCAGAGCCCTTGGAAGCTATAGGAGCTCTCCCAAGGTTGCAGATATGGGGTGAACTATTATTTATACAACTGTCTGCCTATATTTGTATCTATTTGTCCATTTTTATTTTTTTTAATTACTTTAAAAATTTTTTAATATTTATTTTATTTATTCCCTTTTGTTGCCCTTGTTGTTTTTATTGTTGTAGTTATTATTGTTGTTGTCATTGTTGGGTAGGACAGAGAGACATGGAGAGAGGAGGGGAAGACAGAGAGGGGGAGAGAAAGACAGACACCTGCAGACCTGCTTCACCGCCTGTGAAGCGACTCCCCTGCAGGTGGGGAGCCGGGGGCTCAAACCGGGATCCTTATGCCGGTCCCTGCGCTTTGTGCCACGTGCGCTTAACCCGCTGCGCTACAGCCCGACTTCCCTATTTGTCCATTTTTTCCCATGGTTCCATCTTCTCTTCCTTTCCAAGTTACACCTTCACCTGTTAGTACATCCAGTGTCCTTTCGCTTTTCCCTCTTTCCCTATAATTTCTCCTCCACTGCGAGCATGGACCAGATTCTCTATGGGGAGCAGAAGGTGGGAGTTCTGGCTTCTGTCATTGCTTTCCCACTGGACATGGGTGTTGGCGGGTGGATCCACACCCCCAGCCTGTGTCTGTCTGTCCCTAGTGGGGCAGGGCTCTGGGGAGGGGAGGCTCCAGGACACACGGGGGAGGGCGCCTGCCAGGGAAGTCAGTAGGAATTACTGAAAATTTCAATTCTGGAATAAGTCTTTGTAAATATTTTGCTACTCATTATCTATTCAATCCGTGCTTTGGTTTGTCTTGCCCATAATGGATTGAGTCTCATCGGCTACTGTTTTAATCTAGTCCCCCTGGAGGCTATCCATTAAGCAGACTCAGAAGTGCTATCTCTGGGAAGAACATGCCCTCTGAGCTCTCAGTGGAGTCCTGTGGGCATCAAACATTCTATATCAGTATCAATCACAACGTGTCCCCAGTAGCTGAGTCTTTTTTTATATACAGAGCAGGAAATTACAGTTTCAAAAATTGAGTTGGAAACAAAATTTATATAGAAGGTAACCTTAAGACATAAACAAACAAACAAAAACCAGAATCATTAAGCAAATCTCTTCATATAAGAATGCTATAATACCCTTATCCTTGTCCTCAAGAAATGCAAACTGTAAGCATGCTATTGTCTATAAGTTAAAGATACAGTTAACATTATATTCTTCATAATTCTGAAATAGCACCTTCCCTGACATGCAATTTAACACGTCTCTGATTAATTTCCTCAAATGAGACTTCAGAACAAAGATAAATTCTGACAACTACTTGTCAGAAAGGAAGAGATCTCCATGAAAGCTGAATTGTTTCATTTGTGTTGATAAGGTGACACATTAATTACATTAGGAAAAGAGGGACCATTTATCATAACATTATTACCTACTTGTGTGATGTCTACCTTTTGAAAAAAATGTCATTCCTTTTAATAAGTGTCATAAGACTCTGGTATTTATTGTGCATCTGGTAAGAGCTTTTCTCATTTTAAAAACCTTCTAATACAGGAAAAGACAGGAATGCTAAACCCAAGGCTTTCCCTTCTTAGCCCTGGTTTCTTATAGTAAAGCAAGTGAATATTGTGTTCTATTACAGTTAGGTTTACTTTTTAAAAATTTTATTTATCTACTGTATAGAGGCAGAAAGAAATCCAGAGGGAGAGAGAGAATGAATGAGAGATAGCAGCAGCACTGATTCAGCACTCATGAAACCTCCCTCCTCTAGGTGGAAAGAAGGGGCTTGAACCCAGGTCCCTGTGCATGGTAATATGTGCACTCAATGTCTGTCCACCTTTAATACAATTTTTCAAAATTTATTTCATTGTCTGTATTTATTGGGTAGACAGCCAGAAATCAAGAGGGTATGGGGAAATAGAAAGGGAGGGATGGGATGGTAGGGTGAGGGAAAGGGAGAGGGAGAGGGAGAGAGACCTGCAGCACTGCTTCACAGCTGGCAAAGTTCCCTTCTGCAGGTGGGGGCTGTGTGCAGCAGCCCAGGTCCTTGTGCGCTGTAACCTGTGCGCTCTAGCAAGTGCTGCCCCCATCCACCCTTTATTACAATTTTAATCTTTGCTAGTTTGCTCTAGGAGTAATGACTTATCTATGACACATTTCTTTTTAACTCTGGAAAGTAGATGCTATATAACTTGTACAATACTTATGAGAATGTATTTGTACAACATCTGTAAAGTAAAAACAGAAATTCTCTTGTATTATCTCATAGTGACAAAGGTGAACCAAACAGTCTGTTCTAAATAATCCGATGGTGCTTTTTTCCAAGTAGTTAATATAAAAAGATAATATACACTAATCACATTTTTTGGGCAGGGGTAGATAGCTTAATGATTCTGCAAAGAGACTATCATTCCTGAGACTATCATTCATTCGGTTCACTCTTCTGTACCGATATAAGCCAGACCTAGTTAGTGCTCTAATTAAAAAACAAAACAAAACAGAATCACATGTTCTTTTCTTTACTTTTAATTTTTATTTATAAAAAGGAAACACTAACAAAAAAACATAAAATAAGAGGGGTAAAATTCCCACCACCAGAAGAAGCACATTTTCAACTTAGTATGTTTTACTAAAAAATTCCAAAAGATAGAATACATATATATATTACATTTGCATTTCTTTGTAAGGTAATAAAATGTCCACTTAGCCAAGTTCACATGCCGCTGTGTGACTGTGGTTTCAGACCTGCTTTAGAACCCCTGTGTTACATGATATTTAAGGTATATGGCAGTCGGTGCTTGCACAAAAGCTGTTTATGAGGAAGAGTTCCCCATGGCCATATTCATATTGTTCCTGTTATGACATTATTCGAATCTAAGTAACAGGCTATGTCTGAGGCATTATTACTCTGGGATGGCATAACGAGTTTATACTTGTGTCAGCTATTTCCTCAGGATGCAATCATTTTCTTAACTGAGAGGAAGCTCAGATCTTTGGAATTTTTAAACCATTAGTAATTGATCCTTTCAAATGAGGACACTGCTGTTATGACTAATGAAGGGATTGTTAATGTCTGTCATGGATGGTACTCTGTGACTATGCCTGACTATCTGACTATCATCCGGTTCTCACCAGGATTTCTGCAGAAATCAAGATGTTTACGTCTTAGTTTCATAGTTCCTTTCTTTACGTTTCAACAGACTTTCTAACCGAAGGGAAAAATACTCATTTGTTTTCTAAAGTTATAGGAACAAAACATGACACAGTTTTCTAATTAAAAATAAATTCTCTTAAGTGAGCTAAGTCAGAAAGATGAAGATGAATATGAGATGATCCCACTCATAATTATAAGTTGAGAAAGAACAGAGAGGAAAACTCAAAGCAGGATTTGACTGAATTTGGAGTAGGGCACCAAAGTAAAAATCTTGGGTTGAGGATGAGGATGGATTTTCAGCTTCATGGGGCAGGCAGGTTGGTGAGGTGTGGGGGGGTGGGATGGGACAGTCTTTTGGTGGTGGGAACGGAACGGTGTTTATGTACACTCCTATGAATCTGTATCAATAATAAAATAATAAAAATAAATTAATTAATTATAATTATCTATAAAATTGTACTGAATGCACATTTCTCACAGGATATGCTTATAAAATAATTAATCATTGCAAGAATATGCCTCGTTCTTACCTTTGTAAAAACTTCCAGGTTGATTTTTAAGTATTGACTCATTCAAATGTTACCACTGCAAACATCATAGAATTCCCAAAAAAAAAAAAAAAAACAGAAAAAAAGAAAAAAGAATCTTAAGACGGTGAGAGTAGAGAACTTTGGTGATGGGAGCGGTGCAGAATTATTATCTTGTAAATGTATTAAAAAGGAAAATCAGAGAGGCTTTCATGCCTGAGGACCCAGGTTCAATCCCCCTACACGCTCCCCCTGACTCCCCTCTCTCGAGTTAAGCAGTGCTCTCAATTCCGTACAGTGGAGAAGGTGGTGCAGTGGGAAAATCAGGAGATCCTGAGTTCAATCCCAGCCATCGTATGTGCCAGATGACGCTTTTTTTTTTTTTTTTTATCAGGGGGATGAGTGGCTTACAGAAAGATACCAGCAAACCTGCTTTACTGCCCATGCTGTTTCCTTGCTGCAGGTGGAGGTACGAGACTCCAACCCCGGTCTTTGCGTGAACGCACAACTGTGTGAGTCACCGTCTGGGCCCTGGCCTCTCTCCCATTAATCAATCAAGCTTAAAATATGATCCTTACCAGGGGCTGGGTGGTAGCAAGGGTGAGCAAACTTTTACCATGCACAAGGTGACAGGTTCAAGCCCCTGGCTCCCATATGTAGGAGAGAAGCTTCATGAATATTGAAGATGTGTTTTGTACCACTTTTATTTTCCATTAAAAAAAAAATAAGACCTGCTGCTATCTACCTAAATGCTAATATGAGATCCTTACTTTTGACCTATCAGAGGAAAGAAAAAAATCCCTACCTTCTCCCTTTTTAACATTTGTTCATCACTCAGGAGGACACAAGACCAATGTCTATTTACAGAAGAAATGGAGTAACAGAAACAGTGGGAAATGTGACATTATGAAATGTTTTTGTGTGCATTTTTAAAAACTTCAGAGATTTTGAGGCTCTTCTATTTTGATGTTATTATCTCAGTTACTCTTAGAATTTGAAGATGTATTTAATAGCTTTCCAACATCAATGTATATGTCTCATGTTGATTAATAAAAAAAGCTGTATTTTATCCCAAGGAGGTGTTGAAAGCTTCCATTTTTCCCCTAAGATATTTTTTTTCCTTCTGTTTATGCGTTTGCACCTCACAGACCATTGCATGTTCAGAGCAAAGGAAAAATTAAAAAAAAAAGATACGTTTTCCTGTATGACCACCTCTCCAAGAATTTTCTGCTTTGGGAAGCAGAGGAGACCTTTACAAGTGAGAATATCAAAAGAAAGTTGAATGAGTTCTTAAACTTTACTATTATATAATTCTCTGATGTTGTTCCCCCCCCTCCCAGAAGAAATTCCATATCCTGTGTGTTTTTGAGAATGTTCTTCATGTGCATGACCGTCACTTTAATAGTAACTGTCAGGGACAGCCTAGTGTAAAAACATCACTACCAAAATGATCTTGAACAAAATTTTATCTTACACATATGAAGACCGATAATCACTATAATCACTAGCACAATATGTTTATATAATCAAGCTGTAATAGATAGTACTGTGATAGATTTTTTTCTACCTATCTCTTTATCAAGAAGTGTATTTACTTTGCATAGTTATGATTTAAATATCATAAATACAAACACTAAGCTCTATAGTCAATGCTCCTGAATCACACACTAAAACATCAGGCAGAAAAACTGAAATTTCCCAATGCCGTATCTCTTACTGAGGTACTCTTTCCAAAGATCTTACTTAAAATTAGTGTTGTAAATGAAGAGTATGCAAATGAGAAAAAGAAATTTCCCTGAGCTAGCTTTCAGCTCATTCTTTCCTGATATAATTGACTTTTGATTAGTGCCTTTGTTTTCTATGCTTGAACTAATTTAAGTCAACAAGTGAATGATAGAGAAATTCTATTCAATTCAATTGTATTTTCAAAGTTTTTAAAACTTAATATCAGTTTGAATATTGCTTCTTGGCAGTCAGGTTATGTGAATTATATAGCCCACCACATCCCACCACATCCCATTATGGAGCAGATTGAAACTAAATGGTTTGACACAAATATGATGCTTCAATGTATTAAATTTAAAATGCTTAAAATTTAAATTTAATATGCTTAAATTTAAATTTTTAAAATTTTAAAAATGCTTAAATTTTAAATTTAATAAGCTTAAATTTAAAATGTCATGATTTTATAAGCTCATCCTAAAATCTATTATTTTTAATTTTTAATTGTTTATTTATTGGCAGACCAGGTGGTGTCACACCTGGTTGAGTGCACATGTTACAATATGCAAGGACTCAGGTTCAAGCCCCTGGTCCCCACCTGTAGGGGGGAAGCTTCAGGGCTGCAGGTGTCTATCTCTCTTTCTCTTTCTCTCCCTATCTTACCTCTCCCCCTTCCTTCTCGATTTCTGGCTAATAAATAAAGATAATTAAAATATATTTACTTATTGGGTAGAGATAGCCAGAAATTAAGAGGGGAGAGAGAGGTAGAGAGGGAGAGACACCTATAACCCTGCTCAGCACTCACAAAGGTTGCCCCCTACAACTGGGGACTGGGGGCTCACACGCCCATCCTTGGGCATTGTAACACGTGTTCAGCCAGATGCGCCGCCACCCAGCCCCTCACCCTAAACTTTTTATGACAAGAAGCTAATATGAGGGAGTCTGGCAGTAGTGGAGTGGAGTAAACGCACGTGGCACAAAGCACAAGGACCGGTGTAAGGATCCTAGTTCGATCCCCCGGCTCCCCACCTGCAGGGGAGTCTCTTCACAGGCGGTGAAGCAGGTCTGCAGGTGTCTGTCTTTCTTTCCCCCTCTTTCTTCCCCTCCTCTCTCCATTTCTCTCTGTCCTATCCAATAATGATGACAACAATAATAATAACCACAATAATGGTAAAACAACCAGGGTAACAAAAGGGAAAAAAATGGCCTCCAGGAGCAGAGGATTCGTGGTGCAGGCACAGAGCCCCAGCAATAACCCTGAGGCAAGAAGAAGATGAAGGAGGAGGAGGAGGAGGAGGAGCAAGAGGAGAAGAAGAAGAAGAAGAAGAAGAAGAAGAAGAAGAAGGAGAAGGAGAAGGAGAAGGAGAAGGAGAAGGAGAAGGAGAAGGAGGAGAAGGAGAAGGAGAAGAGGGAGAAAAAGAGGCAGCTAATGTGAAAATGTTGGAAACTGCAGTCTTTTTTGCTAGTCTCCACCCAAAGAAGGTTACAGAAAAATGAAGACCCATGCCCAATAGTGTCCTCCTCGTTCACATTGAACCCTTCAGTTAGATCACACGTTTGGAAACTGAAAACATCATATTTTACTTATTCCTCATCATTTTTTTAGTATAAACACCATTTGCCACAATAATAAATGTTTCTTGGGGTCAGGTGGTGGTGCACCTGGCCGAGCGCACATATTACAAGGTACAAGGACCAGGGTTCAAACCCCCAGTCCCCACCTGCGGGAGGGAAAGCTTCCTGAGTGGTGAAGCAGGGCTGCAGGTCTCTCTGCCTCTCTCCCTCTCTATCTTCCCTTCCCTCTTGATGTCTGGCTGTCTCTATCCAATAAATAAAATCAAGTAAAAAAGAAAAAAGAAAGAAATTTCTTCACAGTGTTACTTAGTTTCTTGAACAAACCTATCTCAAAATGGAACTTGGCACCTACTCACGGAAAGAAAAGCATTGCCAAGCATGCTTCCCATTCTGAAAGACAAAGATCAATAACATGAAATAGGAATCTGTAGTATTATCTAGAAGAAATATAATATCTGGTCATCCCAAATGGCTAAAAAAGTAAGCATTTTAAGAAAATGAGAGTCAGCAGGTATTATTACTGTCAATTTTTGGTTTAATAAAACAAGAATCAAGAAATAAGAAATAACCAATGTTTAAGCAATCAATGCAGAGAAGATATTGGGAGGTAAGAGAGCCAAGGACACACAGAAGGATAGAGCATAAGCCATATTACACATGAGAAGCATTCTACAAATGACTGTCATGAAGTAGATAAGCCTGCTCCGGCAAGAAACTTTATTTCACACACTACCCTGTCTAAATATGAGCCTTTCAGGGCAGAATTATTCTGCCTGCCCTGCCACCTGCCACCTGTCTCAATGAAGAAATGATCCCATCAGTCTAAATTTCATGATTTGTGATGCAACCGAATTGTCGCAGCAGGAGTATACAATGACATTCTAAACTGAAAGCATGTTACGCATTAGCTTGCTTCTGTGTACCTAATAAAATTCATTTCCTCCATGCATTCAACATCTTTAAATTGCTGCCTTCTCTTTTCTATTCTCCTCTATTTTGTGACACATATATGACTATTACTGGATGCTTGTGCCTGGTTCCAACTATCCCCACATTGCCTCTATCCTGTGCTTACTTGGCTACATATTTTACTTATAGATGCATGTTAACTAATCCCATGAGATGCTACCTCCTGAATTTAAAAAAAAATAGCTGTAGAGAATTGACATGCTACAATTCATTATTAACGTTTTTTTATTTTTATTTATTTACTGGATTGAGACAGCCAGAAATCAAGAAGGAAGGGAAAGGGAGAGAGGAGGACAGACAGAGATACCTGTAGCCTGGCTTTACCATTTGCAGAACTTTCCCCCTGCAGGTGGGGACCAGGGGCTTGAATCTGGGTGCATTGTAACATGTGCACTCAGCCAGGGGTGCCACCACCCAGCCCTACAATTCATTACTGAAAATAGTGAACATACACACATCATATTAGAATAAAAAGCAGGTAATATAGCTCACATCCAACAATTAACAGCACACGCTTAATTGATATGGTCACCAACTCTCAAACACACATATGTATTTTGAAGGATATCTTCAACCTGGCTAATATATGACTAGAGTTCAATTTAACAAGGTGTCTCAAGAATTTTACATTTTATTAGATTCCCAGCTTTAGATAACTGATCATAAAGGAACAGTCAAGATATATTAGATAGTAAGTTTTGAACACTCTTTTTCTAAACATGTGGACGAGATTTGGACTGGTTTTTGAAATCAAACTCCTACTTCCTCCGTCTATTCTCAGATGCTATTTCATGCTCAAAGAAAGAATTTTCCTCTGAGACATGCGTGGAAATGACCCTGTCTTCTAGGCTCTACTGTTGCTAAAACAAACCAGAGTGAGTGACACTTGGGTATAGTTAAGAAGATTGATGGGTATCATTCCACAGACCTTAGAAACAAATTCCAGGAACCCTGTATGATTAAGTAGGAGAGCATTTTTTTCTTTTCTTTATTTGTTTTTAATTTTCCATTGAGGGAGATAATGCTTAACAGCGCAGTCACTGTCACTGGCACATCTCACTCCGCACCTGGCTCCACAGTCTCCTCCACCCTTCCTTCCCCCATTTCTCCAGAGTTCCTTGCTTTGATGAAATACGCCATGCTCAGTGCATGTGTTTTCTTCCTCTCTGTCCCTAAATTTAGAGTAGTCAAGGTCAACTGGAATTTGTGGAACATAGTTCTGAAAAAGGAGTCATATAGAGTGAGTTCCTATACACCTGTCTTTAGGTTTGTGATAAATATGGCTGTGAAATGGTATGCATATATGCAGTAAGAAGGGGGAGCAGGTTATTGCAGTGTGTTTACTGTAAGCTTTAGTGTGAAACAGATGCACTACGTCAAGAAGTGTGGGCGAGAGAGCTACTCCCTCCATCCAAAGTCTATGTACAAGCAGGTCACTAACACTTTGAAAATCCAGCAGAGGATTAGAAGCGTCTCCAGAAAAGACCACACTTTTCAGTCCCACTCAGTAAGCGGCCTATTGAACCCTTCAGATGGCAACAAAATGTTCCTTTGTGTTGAGTGTTGCTTTTCCAAGGTTGTGAACCAGGTTTTTGTTTTTTTTTTAATTTTTTATTTATAAAAAGGAAGCATTGACAAAACCATAGGCTAAGAGGGGGACAACTCCACACAGTTCCCACCACCAGATCTCCCTATCCCATCCCCTCCCCTCATAGCTTTCCTATTCTTTATCCCTCTGAGAGCATGGACCCAGGGTCATTGTGGGGAGCAGAAGGTGGAAGGTCTGGCTTCTGGAATTGCTTCCCCGCTGAACATGGGTGTTGGCAGGTGGATCCACACTCCCAGTCTGCCTCTCTCTTTCCCTAGTGGGGCAGGGATCTGGGGAAGCGGAGCTCCAGGACACATGGGTGGGGTCGACTGCCCAGGGAAGTCTGATCGCATCCTGCTAGCATCTGGAACTTGGTGGTTGAAAAGAGAGTTAACATACAAAGCCAAACAAATAGTTGACCAATCATGAACCTAAAGGCTGGAATAGTGCAGATGAAGAGTTGGGGGTGTCCTGTGACCCAAGTTTGAACCCAGTCCCGACGCAATGAAGGAAGTACTTGTGACATATATATATTCCACTTTATCTACCCATCTCTACCTCTAAATAATACATAAATAGAAATAAATTTAAAAACATGAGTTATTTTTGTGTGCATTTAATTGTATGTAAATCATACATCAAAGAGACAGACAATTACAGGGGTGGCTTAAAAATGGAAGAAACCTGAATGACACGGCATAGTACTTTGGGTGTAACATAGACATTCACTTGGGCATCTCACAAAGTCTCTATCACAAACATAAGTAATAGGTACCAGATTTGAAACTGCAGGCAATGGAAATGAAATCTACAGAGGTTCCTTTTCTTTGAGATACTAGTTTATAAGGAAATTTCCTCAGTACAAGTGGATCCCCATATTCTCTTTTGAAATGATATTATCTTATGTGATAATGCAGTAATTCACAAACTGCATTTAGGAAATATTTTCTTAGATCAATGATGCATTTTTGAAGTCATCAAGTCTGATGGTGGTGAATGTAGTTATTTTAAGGCCCCTGCTTTGCTCAGTATAAATAAGAATGAAATTGATATTTGACAATACACATATCTGGAGCCTAGTTGTGACTACCCCACAGAGAGCACACACTAAATTGTGCAAGGCCCCAGCCCTGGTAAACGTTCCTAGAACCTATCTACGGGGTACGAGCTTCACTGATGGTGAAACAGTGGTGCAAGTGTCTCTCTATATCGAAACCCTCCTTCATAATTTTCCTCTGTTTCTACCCAAAATAAATAAATAAATAAATGGTTTTTTAAAAAGAAAATTTATCAGACAAATAAATTAGAGAATGAGGAGAAGACACGTATGTAAGAAGAGGGTCTGAATAAAACTTAACTTTTGATAAGATATAATTACTTCAGCAAGATACGTGGTTTGCTTATTCCAAACAGAGCATATATTGTTTTTGGTATTCTAGGCAATTGTTCTGTTAAACCACAAGACTGTGTGTTCACGGACTATGCAAAAAGATAAAAATGGCATAATTGAGATGAGTCCACTCCTCACCCATGTTCTAGACCATATCTCTATCATGCAGTTTTATTTTAATTTTATTTTTTTTACCAAATTGTTTTGTGGTGACTTAATCGTGGTTTACAATATTGGGGTGGATGGTGGCACAGCTGGTTGAACGCACACATCACAGGGCACAAGGACCTGGATTCAAGCCCCCAGTCTCCACCTGCAGGGGGAAAGCTTCAGGAGTGGGGAAACAGGGCTGTGGGTGTCTCTCTATGTCCCTCACCTCTCAATTTCTGGCTGTCTCTATCCAATAAGGATAATTATAAAATAGTTGTTTAAAATAAATAAATAAGCAAACCAACCAACAAGTAAATAGATGATTTGTATGGGGATATATATCTCCACATCACACCCAGTACCACCCTTCAAGACCATTTTTAGGTATCTATCCAAAGGACATGAAAGCACTCATTCAAGAGAACATATGTACCTTTACATTCATAGCTGCTTCTTCCACAATTTCTAAGTAGTGGAAGGAATTACTTCTGGTGTATAGCAGTAGTCTCAGATTGAAACAGCTTTGGAACCTTAACAAAAATGATATAATTTTGTCATATACTATTCAGTTCTGAGTCAGAAATTTGCACTATACCAAATTAAGCTGTTTGCAAACACATGTAGACTAGTCATCTCCAACTAATGGGATACATTTAACAAAAATATAACCCTGTTGATTTACATAATCTATTTATAAATGTCCCTAGTAAGAAACAAAGCAGGATTCATACCCAATTCCTAGGGTTTTAGCATTAATTCTCCTTTTGTTAAGCTAAAAATGAAATATCAGGGAATCCTTATAAGTCCCTAAGAATTGAAATTGAAATTTATGTGAGAGATGGAGAAATAGAATAAGGGATATGCAAAAAACTCTCATTCCTGAGGCTCTGAGGTCTTGGGTTTAATTCCCAGTGCCACAATAAGAAGGGCTCTAGTTTCTGTCTCTGTCTCTCTCTCATTAAAATAAATAATATATTAAAAATAAAGACATTTATTTGAAATGATGAACCTTATTTTAAATG
The DNA here is from genome assembly GCF_950295315.1 of Erinaceus europaeus. Classification (NCBI taxonomy): domain Eukaryota; kingdom Metazoa; phylum Chordata; class Mammalia; order Eulipotyphla; family Erinaceidae; genus Erinaceus; species Erinaceus europaeus. The sequence goes on from NC_080179.1 coordinate 2,250,625, forward strand.
AAAGAGTGAATCACAGTACTTTTTGCTATTTTTGAAAATTTAATTTGTTTATAAAATAGAAAATATATATAAAAAAATAAGATAAGAGGGGTGAAATTCCACACATTCCCCACCACCAGATCTCCATATCCCTCCAGTGGCAGAGGATTGTGGTCCAACATCCTTTCCAACAGTGGGACATTCCCTACCATTGTTGATCCACATGGAGGACAAGGTCCTATAGGAGCCCACAAAGGGGTCCACTATGTTGTTCCTGATGGAGATGACCAGTGACAGTGGAGAGAGGGATCTGTTAGAGGTCTAGGCTCATCATGTCTGTGTGGGAATCCCAGAATTCCCTGACTAGGGCCGTGGGACATGGGACATGAGGTGGCCTGGTAGGAACCAAGAGAGCCATCATTAAAGTGTGCCAGTCTCTTGCCCTTGTTCAGCGTTTGTAGTCCTCACTTTGTCTGACAAGGTCAGCCTTGGAGTGATTGAGAAAAGTGAAATAGGAAGTAAGTGAGGAGGGTGTCTAGGTCTAAGTTGAAATTATTTGATTGAGTAGTTTATGGTGTCTTTTTTAGGTCTTTCTACTTGCTGGCTGCACTTGCTGAGTCACTGAGAACTACTGTGTACTTTTGCTTTAAGGTGTATATTTCCCCCTAGCTTATGGAAACATGTGCCCGTGTGCTCTGTCTCTTGGGCCCTGGTTTATATCTAGGTGTTGGGGCTTTATTGCCCAAATGAAGAGACCCCTCACAGAATGAGAGAAGAACTTTTCATGCCATAAATCAGACAAAAGGCTAACAACCAAAGTATATAAAGAGCTCACCAAACTTAGCAACAGAAAAGCAAATGACCCAGTTTAAAAATGGGCAGTGGATATAAACAAAATATTCACTACAGAGGTGATCCAAAACAGCCAACAAACACATGGAAAGTTGCAACATGTCACTGATTATCAGAGAAAGTTAAATAAAGATAACAGTGAGATACCACCTCTCCCCTGAGGGAATGACATATAACAAAAATGACAGCAGCAACACATACTAGAGAGGTTAGGCGTCAAAGGACCCTCCTGCACTGCTGGTGGGAATGTCAATGGGTCCATCCTCTGTGGAGAGCAGTCTGGAGAACTCTCAGAAGGCTAGAAATGGACCTGCCCTATGACCCTGCAATTCCTCTCCTGGGGATAGATCCTAAGGACTCCATAAAAACCCAAACAAAAAGATACGTGTACAGCTATGTTCCTAGGAGCACAATTCATAATAGCCAAAACTTGGAAGCAACCCAGATGCCCAACAAGAGATGAGTGGCTGAGCGAATTATGGTCTATAGACACAATGGAAGACTGCACAGCTAGTAAGAACAATGAGCCCACCTTCTCTGACCCATCTTGGATGGATCTAGAAGGAATTATGTTAAGTGAGCTAAGTCAGAAAGACTTCTTGCTAATTTTAATAACTGATAGAGAATCTTGAAGGAAGAATAATACTAGAGGTATAAATGTTTTAAGATTGTGAAAAGCAGAAAAAAAAAACCTCAGAAAATGTGCATTCATTCATGTGTAAAGAGGACTGTTATTAATAGTACACATTTGAACAAGGATTATCTTTAGGGAATTTTTATGTCGCCAGAATTTCATGCAAACCTTTAGTCATAACAGAAATAAATGAGCCACAGAGATCACAGAATTCTTTCTATGCCACATTCACTTCAGTTTTCTTGGGGTCAGATGTATGATCTTAACCAGAAGACCAAAATAATACTTCATTCCAAAATTCATAATAGATATTATGATTTTTAAAAAAGAAACAGTGCAGTGACCAATAACAGATGGTCTAAATGCTAATGTTCATATATTGTATACAATTGTTCTAGACATAAAAGTATAATTGAAATGACAAAAAATAAATGGACTATTACACAAAGTTCAGATAATTTTAATTATTTTCCTTCTTTTATTTAAAGATTGTGTTTATTTATTAATGATTAAGAATGGATAAAGGCAGGGTAGATAGCATAATGGCTGTGCAAAGAAATTCTCATGCCTGAGACTCCAAAATCCTCGGTTCAATCCTCTGCATCTCCATAAACTAGACCTCTGGTTAAGAAAAAATAGGAGAGAGAGAAAGAGTCAGACATCCTTCTGGTACATGTGATGCTGGGAGGATTGAACTCAGGACCTTGTGCCTGAGAGTCTAATGCTTTATCCACTGTGCCAACTCCCAGACCACAATTTTAATGATTTTTTTATTTCAAAAGTCAATGTACTTGTTTGAAAAGAAATGACAACATAAGTTGGACTATTAACTACTTATATATTTGGCTCTATCTAATATCTAAGAAATGATGAAGGTCCCTAAACTAAACTACCATAAATGGTCATCTCTCGAATGGCGAACCAAATTTATTAAGCCTTCAATCCTCTCTCTCTCTTTCTCTGTCATTCTGTCTCTGTCTCACCTCTGTGTGTGTGTGTGGGGGGGGTGTTTATACATCTTACATATTAAAGGGATATTTATAATTCATTCTGAAAAGAATTAGGTATATCAAAAACAGTGGGTGCATTCGATTGTGAAGAACTGAGGTGATTTATAGCTTATACAGGAAGCACTACTTGTTCTATATAGTCTAATTCTTACCACCTTTCTGTTTTTAGATACTGATTTTCTATTTTTACAGTAAAAGATTAAAATTAAATTATGCTATGGAGTTACGTATAATATTGTCTTCATCATTTCTTATTTATATTTCAGTAGTCACTATTTGTAATGCTTCAGTTAATTTACCATTTCAAGGTTTAGTAAGATATTTAAGAACACACTTCAAAACGTATCAGAACATATGATAGATACCAGTGATTATACATGCAATTAAGACAAACCACAAATTTATTTTACCAAACCATTTACTTTCTTCATTTGATTTCTACCACTTAGATATTCTAATTGGAGATTAACTGATGTATTTCATTAGTGCATACATAATGTCCACAGCCTTTCCTTACTTAGAAAACCACTGAATTAATTCCATTTGGTTCATTGCCCTTCTGATTAAATAACAACCAGTATGTAAGCTTTTGCTTTTCTCTTGGTGGAAGAACACACCTTTAGTAATAAACTGAAACATGTAAATTCTTATATGGTTACATCAGAGCTACCTCTAAACTAACATCTTCCATTTTTTTCATAACAGGAAACAACCAACGTCTTGCTGTAAAATTACTTTTCATTAACAAAAGCACATTGCCATTGTTAAAATAGACTAGGAGAAATGAAATGATTAATAAAGAGAGATCTGAGTATTCTGTGCCTTTAACTGACAAACATGTTTTTTTTTTTAGTTATCTTGTATAATCTATTTTAGCTCAGTATCACTTTTTTCTTTCTTTCTGGAAATGACATCATCCTTCTGTGAAATTCTAGCTTTGAGGAAGCTCATCTCTTGCCACTGACATACTGGATAACTTTATGGGCACTTTCCAGATTAGATGTAACAGATAAGTATAAAAACAAATTGGACACATACTGGTAGAGTACAACCTAATTTGTTTCCCATCTTTTATAGGTCACTATCCCATATTCCTCTTTCCAGGACACTGTATTTACACTTTCTCAGGATCAAAAGTCCACTTTATACCTGGTGTTGTCCAGAATAACGAAGCATATAAATTCATCTTCATAGATTGTCAATTTGATTCCATGAATTATTGTTTTCTGCTTGCTACAATTAAATTATTATAATACTTTGAATATTGTTAATGAAAATGATTTATTACTATTTTAATACTTTTTATTGAAAGAAAGAAATGGATACAGAGATATTATGATATAAAATTATTCATCTGTTTTGTAATCTGAAGAATTTATAATAAGACTAATTTGTTCATCTTTGTAATTGTTTTAAAACCTCCAGGGTTATCGCTGGGGCTCAGTGTGGCCACTATGAATCCACTACTCCTGGCTGCCATTTTTCCCCCCTTTTTACTGGATAAAACAGAGAGAAATTGAGAGAGGAGGGGGAGATAGAGAAGCAAGAGAAAGAGACACCTGCAGACCTACCTGACCACTCATGAAGCATCCCGGCTGCAGGTAGGGAGAAGGGGCTTGAACCCGGGTCCTTGCCCTTACTACCCAGTTGTGCCACCACCTGACCACTGGAATTGTTGTCTTACACTTCCTAAGAGGACTGTCATGACCTGATCGTTCTCACTGTATCATCAGAATCTTATATCTGAGTGGCTGCTACATTTCCCACAGCCAGGATATACATCTTTTTAATACAGATAGTAGAATGTTTGCAGCTCTAGACTTGGAGATATTGTGGTCATCTTTGGCTCTCCATCTCCCTGGCCACTGGCGGTGGAGAATGAGGCAGCCCCTGGGGTCTTGGGGGGCCTTGCTGATGAGGGAGAGTGTGTGGAGTAATTACACTACCCCTGGAGAAGCTTCAGAGACAACTCGTGTTTTCAGGGGTACAAGCAAGCAGATACACTCAAGGGTTAGAAAAAAAGGTTGAGGTAATCATTAATCTAAACACAATACAGGGTTTAATCTTGACCTATCAAGTATTTGATCATAACTGGAAAGTTGTAAGGTCTGGTAATGAGCTCACTATGCATAACAGGCTTTTCTCTAAGGGTGAATAAGAGCACCTCAGGGCAGGGGGGGAGGGGGCATTTGAACAAAGCCAGGATATTTGCAGTGGGTTTCAGTTGGCCATACACAGTAATTCACGGCCTTTGTTCAAAGGAACGAGGAAGTATGTGCAAGAAGATTCCCGGCCTGGAAAACTCCATCCATCATAAAGTCAGGACGTCAGGTGGGGACCTGTCTTCCGCCCCTCCTGTGAGGGGAGGACTCGGGGTCAACCTTCTCAGACCCTCATGTAGATGATGGCCTGGATTTTGCAGACAGCGGGCTTTTCTCCATAAGACAGGACATTTGATATGACAGTTTATGTCATATTGGAGTGTTTCATTAGAGCAAAAATTCTCTTTGTAGGAGATATTATGACCATGTGGCAAAGCTTGTCTTGACAGGTGAAAACAATCTTACTCCTTTATTATGAAACATATTCAATATAGTATATATCACCTATGATATTATCTTTGGGATTGATACTGCTTAGGGATCTTGACAGAATTAATGATCTGAACCTGTAATAATAACAATAATAATAGTAAAAATAATAAGTGAGAACTATTGGACTTGAAGTCTAATCATACAACATTGCTTTAGCATTCTTTCAGATTAGCCAACTCCAGGACTTGTCAGCCATACAGAATGTACTTATAGTCAAATATTTACTATGAAGTTGTTCCAAAGAGTCACCTTTTTGTTATTTATTTCTATAAAAAAATACCAAAATGTATTCGATCCAGTCAGACTTCTGTATAAGACTTTCCACTAGGGGTTGAAGAAATAGCTGGGTGGATAGGCTCGTCCAGGTTCAAGTCCTGGCTTGACAGGGGAGAATTGATAGCAGGACTGGAGTAAGCTTTGGCACTGCTGTGTCTCCCTGCCTGGCAGTCTGCATTTCTCTCCTTTTCTCTCACTCTCTCTATCTGAATGAAAAGGTTGGCCACAGAATTGTGCAATCATGCACATGTGAAATCCTGGCAACACAAAAATAATTTTGAAAAAAAATTAAACTAATTATGAATTGATTGAATTGTGTTTATTTCTTCCAAATGACTGAATTCATGAAAAAATAAAAGAAAGATTATTTAATTATGGAAGCTAGGAAACTAGAAAGGATCACATGGATAGAGCAAAACAAATTATCAAGAAAGAGAGATGATCCTGACTTGGGTGGTGGTGTTGGCCAGGGTCTCCATGTAGGCATAGGGGCTAATGAACATTGGCTGGGGTTAGATGTTTGAGGTCACAGACAAGAGAGGTCATGGAACCAGGCGCTGGCACACCTGGTTGATTACAGCTTTTATAATGTGAAATACCCGGGTTCAAGCCTCTGCCCCCTACCTGGAGGGAGAACTCTTTGCGAATGGTGAAGCAAGGCTGCAAGTGTCTCTCTCTCCCCCCTCTCTATCTCCTCCTTCCTCTCAATCTCTGTCTGTCTCTATCCAATAAATACATAAAGGTCATAGACATTCTTTTAAAATAAGGGGAAACAAGCATTGCCCAAGGAAGACTGTGGACCTGGACTAGAGAATTGAGGTTTACAATGGACCTGGGGCTCTGGGGTTCATAGCAAGGGATGTTCCAAAGGGCATTAGTTCAGGCTGGAGGAGAGGTTCTGGTATTCTGCTGTGCATAGTGTTGAAGTAAGGCTTCTTGAGAGGGTGAGACTCATCCTTCTCATGCCGTTATTAGTTTGCAAACCAAGTGATAGGAAAAGGCACTGGGGCTCAAATGGAGGAGGATAAGAGAGTTAGAGACAGGCATGTCTGAGATACAACACAGGTTTATTGGAGGGAAAACAGGGAGTGGGCATCAATCCTGCGCCATAGCCCCTACCAGCAGCTATGCCCCCACCAGTGAGTGAGGAGACCTGGGCAGGCGGGGGCATTGCTCATCAGGAAGGTTGGATGGTGAGGTTGTGTCCTGGGGCTTAGTCTTGTGGCTTAGTTATATTTTGTTTTGTTTGGAACATTAGTAACAGTCAATTCTATTATTTTTATTTTTATTACCACTATTTGTTTATTGGATAGAGACAGCCAGAAATCAAGAGGGAAGAGAATCACGGAGAGGGAGAGAGACAGAGAGACACCTGAACCCCTGCTTCACCACTTGCAAAGTGTTCCCCCCACAGGTGGGGACCGGGGGCTCAAACCCAGGTCCTTGTGCACTGTGACATGTGCGTCACCTCTGACCCCGTAACAGTGAGTTCTTCATTCCAAAATCTGTTACTGAAGCTGCAAGAAAGGTCAGGAGTTGTAACAGTTGGTCATGATGGTCACTTCCTAATTCTGAGATCTCTCCACAAGACTACTTCAAAAGCAAATAGGGAGAGAGAGAGAGAGAGAGAAACAGAGAGAGAGAGAGACTATAATAGCCAAATAGAGCCAAAAAAGTGCAATGACAAATATGGATGTAAGGTGAGAAAATAAAATTCTTCAGTCATTTAACTCTTTACTATAAGAAATCCACAAACTGGAAAAAAAAATCATTTTATGGACAATGCAAGTGATACCTTAAGATATTACTAGTCAGGCTGGGTGGTAGTGCCCCTGGTTGAGCACATGTTACAATATGCAAGGACCTGGGTTCAAGCCCCTGGCACCCACCTGCAGGGGGAAAGCTTCATGAATGGTGAAGCAGGGCTGCAGGTGTCTCTCTGTCTCTCTCCCTGTCTCTTTCTCCCCCTCCCCTCTCAATTTCTCTCTGTCTCTATCCAAGAAATAAATAAATAAGTAAAGGTTTAAGAACATTTCAAAAGATATCACTAATCAACCATCAGTGTAATTGATCAGCATCTCAGTGATTGTTTTGATAAAAATCATGGGCATTCTTCTGCGAATCTTGAGCATATCTGGACTGGAAAGCTGCAAAGTGTTCTGGTGTCCTGAGGAGTCCCTTTATGAGACAGTCAGGAGGCACTAGGGACAGAAGATCCCGGTGATGCTGGGGCAGATGCTCAGACAGCTGTGCTTTAAAAAGCCGGCCCGTCCCAGGTGCCGCATCGCACCATGAAGCATGAGCAATCACTCTTTTTTCAATAAATCGTTCTTGCACTGGGTCGATCCTAAATTATCCCACTGGGAACACAAGACTTAAAGACTAATGTGAAAGGCCATGTGATCATTTCTATAGTGCAACCTGAGACTTACTTCTGACATGTCATTTATTTCTTCCTGGCATGACGGTCTTTGGGTGATGGCCAGAGACCACGTGATGTGTGCACTCAGTGGCCGAACTGACAGCTGCCAGGATGACCATTTTTACTGTCCCTTGAGAAACAAAACTAAATAATCAGCCACCTTTTTTTTTTAATAGAAAGGACAGACATATGTAGACTTTCAGGGAACAAAAGCGGCAACAGGACTCAAAAGTTTGTGTTCATATTCTGCTGAAAACGCTTTAAGTTAATTATTTTCTCCTTATTCTTGGACTGCTGAACCTTTTACTAGAATATGCTAGATATTCCTATGGAATTGTTCACAGAACCACAACCTTGTAATTTAAATAGCTTATTGTATCTTTTTTTTTCATGAATTATCGTACCCTGCTCACCAAAAAAAATAATAAATAAATAAAAGTGATACTTCTGGGGCCGGGTGGTGGTGCGCCTGGTTGAGCACTCATGTTACAATGCACAAGGACCCGGGGTTCAAGTCCCCAGTCTCCACCTGCAAGGAGAAGCTTCAAGAATGTTGAAGCAGGTCTGCTGGAGTTTCTCTCTCTCCCTCTCTTCCCCCCCCACTTCCTCTTGATTTCCTGCTGTATAAAATAAAGATAATAGACTTTTTCAAATGATATTGATGAGTAAAATTCAAGGAGCTCACAACTTTACTCTAAAGTAGTATAAAGTTGTTGTATATGTTTTCAGATCATTTACTGTCCTAGCAATTGAATTGTAAGTTTATTTTAATGATATGCATTTATTTGTATGAAATATATGTTATTGAAAACATTTTGCCAATAGGAGAATAAGTAGTTCTACTCTGGGAACTATGGAATGCAAACACTCTTTCTATTCTTCCATAGTATAGGTACAATTTCTAGATAAGATGTACGAAGCAGGTAAAATTATGACCCAGAAAAAGTGGAAAGGAGATTGCAAAATAGCTGGAGACCATATAGCCTGGGAATGATTCCCCACTGGATCTCAGTGACCTGTTTAGTTTGCATTGCATTTTAATACTCACAGGATGCTACTGACATATAACACATATAAGATTACTATTTATTTCCCACCAGGATACTCTCAGGCCTGGAGGGGACCATGTTTGAACCTCGGTTTTGTGCATGGTGAGGCCTGCTCTCTATAGCAGGTGAGTTACCGTGCTGAGAGTGCATTTAAGTGTGCAACCTGCTTTTAATTTCTAGGACAGTTGAAGTAGCGGGTGGGAGACAATTTCATTTTTCTTGTTTGCAGTTATCTAGTTGTTGCTGCACTACTCACTGAACACAGTATCTTGTTCCAACAGGTGATTACATATCTAGAGACCTACCTATCATTCTATCTCTACCTACCTACCTACCTATCTATCTATCTACCTATCTATCTATCGTCTATAGAAAAATACAGTATATGTGATGTGTAAAATCAAAAGTGGAGCCTTATGTTCCCAGGCTGGACAATTTATCTGCCTCCCTGGCTCTTCTAGGCTCCTTGGCAAATACTAGTGAATCATCTATTATAAGCTTGTTTCTGGGATTTCAATTCTGTTTCATTGTTCTAGTGTCTTTTTTATGCTAATGTTGACATTATTTGAATTTTAAAGCTACATAAGTTTGAAATTAGAAATTGTGCTAGTTCAAGTTATACTCTTTTCAAGATTAATTTATCTTTATCGTATGTAGGTAATGCTGTCTTCTTGAGTTAAAACTAAGTTACTTTTTGTGTAGTTAGTTTAGGAGAAAGTATTTGAGGGAAGTAAAGTAGGGGTATGAGAGGTGGGTGTCTAGGCCTAAGCAGTAAATATCTAACTAGGCAACTTATGGTGCCTTCTTCAGGCCTTTCAACTTGCTTGGGGAGCTTATTAGGTTTAAGACTCATCACAGAAGACTAGTAAGCACTTTAATTTGAGGGATACAGTTTCCCCAACTAACTAACTATATATATAATAATAATAATATATATCATTATTTTTTTACTGTACCCAGTCCCCTACGCACTAGCCTATATCTAGGGTCTGTGACTTTGCTACAGTGCACCAATTGAAATGGAGCTAGGTGTTCCCATGCGTTAGGATAGTTCTCACCAGATTGTTGGAGTTGGAATGTTGACATCTCAGACTTGGCATCAAAAAATACAAAAAAAAAAAAAAAACAATTCAATGCAACCAGTGCCCCTAGATCACATCATGCTGCCATAGTGTCTTTACTTCTGATTGTGTCCAGAGATGCCAAGCCTGAGAGGGTCAGCAGAGGTAGTGTAACAGGCTGAGGGATGCAGAGCAGAGGCACCAAGGACCACAGAATGTGAGCTCAGACCTACAGGGATGCAGAGGTCACACAGGCTCCTAAGCTGAATATGGGCCCCAGATCACATCAAATCAGAGGGGTTCACAGTCAACAATTTTTATACCTCTTCCCCATATTTGGGAGCTACTCTCTTCCCTGATCCAGCTTTCTGGTCCTTTTTCCAGCCATGACATCATCTTCCCAGACAATAACTTGGATCCACCTGCATATCAGATGTCAGGCTCAGAAGAAGAAAAAAAAAACTAGTATAGTCATAGACTTTTTGGACTATAACTAAAATAGGACTACTAACTATCTGCAAAACAGAGACCCCAAATCTTCATCTGCAATATCCTAGCCCTTAGGTTCATGATCAGTCAACAAACAATTTGTTTGGCTTTATATATTAACTCTTTTTTCAGCCACAAGGTTCCAGATGCTACCATGATGCCAACCAGACTTCCCTGGGCAGATGACCCCACCAATGTGTCCTGGAGCCCCACTTCCCCAGAGCCCTGCCCCACTAGGGAAAGACAGTGGTTGAGAACATGGACTGACCTGTCAACACCCATGTTCAGCAGGGAAGCAATTACAGAAGCCAGACCTTCCACCTTCTGCATCCCACAATGACCTTGGGTCCATACTCCCAGAGGGATAAAGAATAGGAAAGCTATCAGGGGAGGGGAGGGGATACGGAGTTCTGGTGGTGGGAATTTTTTGGAATTGTACCCCTCTTATTCTGTGGTGTTTTTCAGTGTTTCCTATTTATAAATAAAATTTTTAAAAAAGAGAGAGAAATAGAAGCAAGGCCCCAGAGCTTTCAGGACTGTGGGGAGAAGTGCAGATCCTGAAGAGAATGGGGAAGGTTCCCAGTCTTAGAGTTGAAGAAGGCTATAAACAGTTATTATTATAACCACACTACTTGAGAGCTTGGTCTACTTTGAAATTCCTATGATTAGGATTTATCATGTCATATTTGACCTCACAATGATTCCTGACATTCAGTGACATTTCTACAAATAGCTTTATCTTAGATACTGACAGAACCAATTGATCCTGTTCTGTCTGGCCAAACTTAGCAGGTAATTTAGTTTGGGGGCGGGAAGGGGGATGCTTTATATCTTATCGTCTTTCAGCCACCATGTTGCAGATGCTACTATGATTCCATCCTGACTTCCCTGAGCAGAGGACCTCATCAGTGTGCCCTGGAACCTCCCCTCCCCAGAGTCCTGCCCCACTAGGGAAGATAGAAACAGACTGGGATCCACCTGCCAACGTCCATGTCCAGTGGAGAAGCAATTACAGAATCCAGATCTTCCACCTTCTGAAAAAATAATTTTGGACCATACACACAGAGGGGGATAAGTATTAGGAGAAGATGACCAGAGTGTTTTGAACTCCAACTCCATCAAGACCTGAAGAGAGAAGAGGGAAACAGGACATTCAGAAGTAGTAATAGGTGTAGGTGTGACATAGGAAGAAAGGGTAGAGCCCTAGAAAATTTGTCAAATACATACATACACACACACACACACACACACACACACACACACACACACACACACACACATATATATGTACATCTATGACCTACATCTGTGACCTTGAGAGAGCTATTGCAGTTTCCAGTGGAGAGAATGGGGACACAGAACTCTAGTGGTGTAAATGGTGTGGAATTTTGCCCCCTGTAATCCTATGATTTTTTTTTTTTTTTTTTTTTACCAGAGCACTGCTCAGCTCTGGCTTATGGTGGTACAGGGGATTGAACCTGGGACTTTGGAGCCTCAGGCATGAAAGTCTCTTTGCATACCCATTATGCTATCTACCCCTGCAATCCTGTGATTTTTTTAAATAACTAATAAAAAAAGGAAGAGATTGCAATTCCAAAAATTCGAACATGCAGAGCGAAGTACACAGAATAGAAGGCACAGAAAAGCAAAACCTAGTCACCACCTTCAAGGGAATGAAAGGCAAGGGAAGTGAGGAGTTTGCTGGACACACTAGCTGAGAAGCTGAGCAAGAGTCTGAGAACCAAGGAAACACAGAGGAAGAATGAAAGTCTTGAAATGTCATCATGGAGAACATGTGTAGTATAAATCCTGAGAACCAGCATTTCTTTCTGTAATGCAAGTATTCAGTTTTAAAGCCAGGAATTCAATTCAAAGATGCCTACTTCAAATAAACATACTACTAGCCAAAAGGCTAGATGAATGGAAAAAAAAAACCAACCTAAATGCTTGTTATTTTTACTCACCCTTAACACATTTATGAAAACGTATAAAATACAGACACAATGTAAAATTAAGAAGACACAATGTAAAATTCTTTAAGTCTACATTGTGATTCTTATCAAATTACTCACTGTTTGAAAGTTTCAAGATTTTAATTATATCACTCAGTTTCAAAAAAAAAGACATAGTTCTGTAAAAATATAATCTGAAGGTGAAATATGTGTTTTAAATTGTAATCACTTATTTACTTTCTTTTTCTGCCTTTGATTACAAAGCTTCTTCATAAACTATAAAAAGAAAGCCTTGTGCTACACTGTCATTCGGGAGTTCAAGTTAATTCACTGTCAGATTAGTCTTATCCCTTTCTTCTTTTTAAAAAGAATAAATTAAATTTTGGGTTCTTTGCCCTTAGGCAGGATCTACGGGAATTGATGTGCATATACACAAAGTTCATGAAAACAACCTGAAAACATTCTACAGCAACTGAATTTACCAATGAGTGTGTCTGTCCTTCTGATTTAATAGCACAGAGGAGAATCTTATCTTAGAACAGTTTGAAACATTTATCATATATTTTTGCACTCAGTGAGTTTCTTAGTTTCAAGAGCATAATAATGATTGAAGTCTAAAAATAATGAAATTATTAATCTCTATGCGGTCCAAATAAGCAAATATTTCTCCTGGAAGGGAGGAAATAATTACGAATGTTGAATAGTATTCTTCCCAATAACCTTTTAAAATATTTGGAAAGTAATTTATATTTCTGTCTACAGCCCAGTCTCAGTTCTTTATTGACAGTCACAGATGCTTTTCATTTATTTCCATGAGAAATAGTCACACACATGCACAAGATAGTGGTCCCATGGAGAGGAGACAAAATTAAAAACCTTTCAGAACAGCACTTTTTAAAATTGAAATACCTGTCTAAGAAAGAAAGAACTATACGGAGCTTGCTCATAATTGATAGTGTGTGATTGGTGAGAGCGCTAGTAACAGGGCTCTAGAAGTGGGAGGAGAAGGAGACCATCTGCTTCTTGTGATAGCCTCCTGAGACATATGATTCAGCCTCTTGGAGCAAAGTACCTCTTCTCGGTAGATTTCTTAAGGGAAAGTTAGATTTTCTGCAGAATAATTATAATAAAGGAAGCACATTTTTCTCAATCCCAAGTGGATATCATAAAGGAAAGATCATTTTGATTCTCTCGGTCATAAAATAAAAGTAAATTATCTTTGAAAGTAAATTACTTTTTTTTTCTAGAAGAGCTGCCAAAATAGTGTGAATATAGTCTCATCTCTTTCAGACTAAGAGAAGTCCTCTAGATAAATGGCTTTTTAGAGATCTTGCAAGACTGCCGCAGTGTTAGCGGAAAAAAAAAAAAATGAACCCAAATGTATCCATAAACTTAACAAGGAAAGTTAAAATAAATAAAAGTCTACATTTTAATAGTTTGATCATAGGTATATATATATCTGACATTTACTCACTTCTCATAGTACAGTCTTATGTTAGTTATAATCTCATCATCCAACTCAATTAGAAATGCCAATGTCTCTTGTAAACTATGAATCAGGGTCATTGAACAGAACTGATTCTATTAAACATCAAGAATCACCATTACAGTAAGAATAAAGAATCTACCACCTGAGGAAGATGGGTCCTGAAATTGGTGCAACTTGGAATGTTCCTCCTCATGAGCACAGAATGCAACCTGGGGCCTGCAGAGATGCAGAGGTTACATGGGCTCCTGTGCTGACTATGGGCCCCAGATCAAATCCGTGGAGTTTATAGTCAACAATATTTATATACTTTTCCCATATTTGGGAGCTACTCTCTTCCCTGATTCCAGCTTTCTGGTCCTTTTTCCAGCCATGACATCATTTCCCCAGGCAATCACTTGGATCCACCTGCATATCAGATGTCAGGCTCAGGCAAAAGCTAGTAAAGTCATGGGCCCTCTGGAATAGACCTAAAATAGACCTACTAGCTTTTTCCAAAACAGAGACCCCAAAATCTTCATTTGCAATATTCCAGCTTTTAGGTTCATGATTAGTCAACAATTTGTTTGGCTTTGTATGTTAACTTTTTTTTCAGCCACCAAGTTATAGATGCTAGCATGACGCCAACCTGACTTCCCTGGGCAGACGACCCCACCAATGTGTCCTGGAGGCCCGCTTCCCTAGAGCCCCACCCCACAAGGAAAGAGAGACAGGCTGGGAGTATGGATTGACATGTCAACGCCCATGTTAGGTGGGGAAGCAATTCTGGAATCCAGACCTCCCACCTTCTGCATCCCACAATGACCCTGGGTCCATACTCCCAGAGGGATAAAGAATAGGAAAGCTATCAGGGGAGGGGATGGGATACGGAGTTCTGGTGGTTGGAACTGTGTGGAGTTGTACCCCTCTTATGCTGTAGTCTTGTCAGTGTTTCCATTTTATAAATAACAATTAGGAAAAAAGAATCACCATTGAGTTCATGAAACTCAATTAAAAAGGTCAAATTAATAATAAAATTTTAAGGATATATTTTTCATTAATAACATTCAAATGATCAGAATAATACTTTGATCAGAGAGAGTTCTTTTAATGTTTGTTTAAGGTAAAATGCCGTAGACAGAGCCAGTAAAATTCTTATTGATCTGAGGATTTGAAAGAAATATTCAAACCTAGAGTTTGACTATAATAGGTCTATTTATCCCTCCACTGATGTTCAAGTTATAACAATTTCTTTAGTTTCTCAATTTACTAATACTGTATTTCTGGCTTTATTTACTCCACCAGGATAGTATTTAATTCTTGTATTTCCTTTACACTTTCAGTTGGCTATCTGTGCACAATGCAATGTGTGCATTTGTCTGTACTTAATTATTGTACCTTTACTTTTACTTGAATATACCTTTATTTTCATTGACTTCCTCACAAATTATAATGGCTGCACCATATTTCATAAATTTGATGAAAATTACTACATATATATACATAGATATGCAAATGTACATTTAAAATATGGTATTTTGACAATGACAGCATCTTGTTGATGACAGCATCTTTTTGACAATGACAAATCTTTGACAGCATCTTTTTCAATGACAGCATCTTTTTCACTTGTGCTCTTACTATTAGCTATCAAAAGTCATAGTCATCTGCTCAGACAGCTAGCTTTTGGATATTTCATCAATAGTCTTAGGACATGCCTCAATATTCCGACAAAATTTATTGAAAATACTTAGGCTTTCCTTCTTTTTTTCCCTGTGACAGACAAGTGTGTCACTGCTAAGCTGCGTGCCTGATGTCTGGTAGCTGGCAATAAAATATTAATTTTGATTTATAAATCGTGAAGGCACAAATGTTAATGAATTCTCTCATAAGTTAACAATTGCCTGCTCAAAATTTTACTTTGAATTTACATTGTATACAGCTTAGATACATAATATTTATTCTATCTTTAGTAAGTATTATAGCATAAATGTAGATAAAGAATGATTTTAAATAACATAGCACATTTAATATTCTTACTATACACACCAAACATACACAAAGAAATAGTATAATTATGAAGAGCAGACGAATCAGTCATCCCAAATTTACCCATTAGAAAGTCCTTCCAGATATTAAATTCATCATTAAACAAATATTTCCAGACAATTGCATCATTCCATGGAAATTTAATCAATGACATCATTCCATGGCTGCATTTTGACTAGGTGAAAATCTAAATGCAACATTGCAAAATAAAATAAATGACTCAACTGTCCTCAAAATACTCACAAATTGAGAATGATCACAAAATGTTTATGAAATCACTTAACAAATATAGCTCGTTCAAGAAAAGCAGAATTTAAATTATTGACTTTATTTATGACCTCAAAACTGTATTATATCTTTTAAAATATAAAATATAATAATTTGTTATACAAAATAGCAGTAGAAATTTATGCTCCATAAATAACTGCCCAAAATAACTGTAAATAAATTTAGCTACAGTAGCTGGAGCTGGTGTATTGGGCTCAAATCCTTTGAATTTGATACCAAGTTCCTTGACTCTAACAACTTCAGACTGAACATTTATTTGTTTTGTGTGCATCCAGTACTTTTAAGACAGGATCTTTGACATGAAATATGTACAGTTAATAATCTGGAACACGTGCTTCGTACGGATTTAAAATAACACGGCTGTCAACAATAGCCGGATCCTGGCTTGTGGATCATCTTGGCTGGAACTAGCAGACGTCATGGTAGTGAGATGGGCAGAGAAGAGAGGGACAAGTAGCAAATGATCTCACTTATAAGCGGGACTTGGTGAATAGGGGCACGGAGGGAGAACATGAAATGACACGTGACCTGGGCATAGCTATTGCATGAAAGCAAAGGGTTTGGCAGGGGAGGAGTTGGAGGGAGGGGTGGGAGAGAATTGGGAGGTCCTGGTGCATAATGAAATTGTAGTTATAAAAAGTTCTAGACATGCACAGACTGAGTCTTTTTAATACATAGGCTGAGTCTTTGATATGTCCACTCTCTCAAAAGTCTAGACCAGGGAGAACAGAAGCAACCAGTGGCACAGCTATATACAAGATACTGGGTATTATTTATACAGCAAACCCTAACAAAGGGACTTTTCAAAGTTAACCCAATTACCAAATAATGTGATGGTAACAGTAACTCTCCATTGTCTTCTTGAACCCTAAGACAGCAGGAACCTCACATTTCCACTATAGAGCCCCTACTTCCCCCAGTCCTGGAACCTTAGGGTGGGGCCCACTTTGCCGCATGCTTCTCTCAATTCAAATCAAATAATATTGCATCTGCGGATCACAACCTAATCAATCCAACGAGTGCCACCCCAACATGCTTCACTTCAGACTGTGTCCAGAGACTTCATGTGTGGAATGACAACCCTTCAGCTTCATTACTCGGGTGAGGCCTTTCCTTTCATAGTATACTCTAATGTCATCTCAGGCGGTTCACTTCCTAACAAAGTCCCGAAACCTAGATATAGACCAGGTCCCCTTAGATAAAGCATATGTTCACATGTGTCCATAAACCAGGGAAAAATATATACCTGAAAGCAGAAGTACACAAAAGTCTGCAGAGAGTAGCCACCCCCCCCCCAACTCTTCATCTGCACTATTCCAGCCTTTAGGTCCATGATTGGTCAACAATTTGTTTGGCTTTGTATGTTAACTCTCTTTTCAGCCACCAGGTTCCAGATGCCAGCATGATGCCAACCAGACTTCCCTGGACAGACAACCCCACTAATGTGTCCTGGAGCCCTGCTTCCCCAGAGCCCTGCCCCACTAGGGAAAGAGAGAGACAGGCTGGGAGTATGGACCCACCTGCCAACGCCCATGTTCAGCGGGGAAGCAATTCCAGAAGCCAGACCTCCCACCTTCTGCATCCCACAGTGACCCTGGGTCCATACTCCCAGAGGGATAAAGAATAGGAAAGCTATCAGGGGAGGGGATGGGATAGGGAGTTCTGGTGGTGGGAATTGTGTGGAGCTATAAGAGGGGTCTCTTATCCTACGGTTTTGTTAATGTCTCCTTTCTTAAATAAATAAAAGAAAAAAAAAAAGAAACTGTACTCATGTGACAATTGCCTTGTAAATCCCCAATAAACTAACTTGAATGTTTAAAAAAAAAATGTAGTTATATATCAGTGACTGCACTGTAAAGCATTAATCCTCTCAATAAAAAAAGAAAAGAAAAGAAAACACTCACACAAAGCACAAAGAAAAGAAAAACAAACAAAAAAATCAGGGCAGACAGGTGACACAGTAGAGGAAGTGTTGAATTTCCAATCCTGACATCCCAAATTTGATCCTGACAAATATGCCAGAGGGAGGTTCTGGTTCTCTTCCTCCCTCTCTCAGAAACATAGAAGGAAAGTTTACAGCAGGCATTTGTGGGTGGAAAACTATATTCCTTAAATCTCATTCTTTTGTAAACAAGTATTAAATTACTAGTAATAAAAGCTATTAAAATATAGGAAAAGAAGATGCATTTTGAATTGCCTTTACCTCCAGTTAGCTATTTCTAAAGTGACTTAAATATTTCTAAAACAATTTTCTGAAAGGGAGAATATTAATTTTCAGTAAAAGGGCATACATATTTTATTGTTTGCTTAATTATGATCAACTGATTTATTTACAAAAGACATGAATATGGCTAGTGAAAGTTCATGGCTTTTTTTGTGAGTCAGACTGCAGAAGAAGGGATCTTTATGTTTAAATAGTAAAACTCACAAATCTACTACAGTGTTCGTTCATCAAAGAAAAATGGTATTTAGACCTTTTGCAGCTGTGTAAAGTCGTATAAATGTCTTTAATATTAATGTGCTTCTTTTACTTCCACTGTTCCTCAGAGAACCTAGCAGAGTTCAGTCCCCTTGCTTCAGAATGAAATGAAACACAGTCTTGTTAAATGTTGTGCAGTGTTATTTTATTTTATTTTATTTTATTTTATTTTATTTTATTTTATTGCCTTCTCTCACTGGCTAGAACAAAATGCAAACTAAAATGTGCACAACTTTCAAATGTAAAGAGAATCCTCAAAATATGACAATAGTTTTGTTATAATGTGCTGTAGTTCTGTAGTTATGAAACACAACACGGAAGCAATATGGTAGCAGATCTAACATATAGTAACTTTTAGGAAGAAGGCAGGTTAAACTCGATATTATCCGAAGAAAGCATATAATTAAAGATAGAGTGGTCCGGGAGGTGGTACAGTGAACAAAGCATCGGACTCTCAAGCATGAGGTCCTCAGTTCAATCCCCGGCAGCACATGTACCAGAGTGATGTCTGGCTCTTTCTGTCTCCTTCTATGTTTCTCATAAATAAATAAATAAATAAATAAATACTTTAAAAAAAAAAGATAGAAATAAGTCCAAGTAAAATAGCTCATTTGAACAGTGTCTTATTATGTCATGCATATTGCCCAGGTTTGAGCCCAACCTCCACAATATTGAAGGAAGATTTGGTGCTGTGATTTCTTTCATTATCTCACTGTCTTTGTCAAAGAAAAACAAGGAGGGAAAGAAGTAGGAGGAAGAGAAGGAGGAAGAGAAGAGGAACAATGATAATAATAAAAAGAAGAAGGAGAAAGAAAGAGGAAGAGAAGAAGAAGCAGCAGTAGTAGAAGAAGGAGAAAAGAGGAGAAGAAGTAGTAGAAGAAGGAGGAAGAGGAAGAGAAGGGGGTGGGGAAAGAGGAGGATGAGGAGGAGAATGAGAAAAGTAGTGTGGGGAGATAGCACAGTGATCTATGTACCAGACATTTCAGGTTCCTCTGCATCAACATAAGTCAGAGCTGAGCAGTGCTCTATTCATTTTTTTTTTTTAAATGAAGTGTCAAAAGTAGAGAAGGGAACAGGAGACCTCAGAGCTCCAGGCATGAAAGGCTGTTCCATGACCATTATGCAGTCCCCCAGCCCAACAACAATGTCAAAAGATACAGCATGGGCATAGTGGCGGAAACCAAGTAAAGAAAGTTTACGTGAACTATGAAGAGAAGTGTTGTTAAAATTTCGGCGGGCTCTGGCTGGGTTGGCTTCACGGTGGTGAACAGAGACGCGGAGACAACGGCTGGGCAGGAGAAGCGGTATTTCTTTATTCAGGAACAACGATTCATAAACTAAGACAAACTAATCACCAAACAGAACTCTGTTGTCTCTTTGCGGCGGTGCAAGCACTCTCTCTCACCCTGGAACTCAGGAACCCTCCAACTCTGGGACTCTGGAACTCTTGTACTGGGGAACCCTCGCACTCTCAAACTCAGGAACCCTCTCCCGGGGTCCCTTGGGGCGGGGCCAAGCAGCCGGCGAAATTAACTGGACTGATCCAATTCTCTTGACGGGGGAGGGCTAGAACAAACCAATGTAAAGCATACGACAGAGAAAAATGCTTATGAATATTTGATCTCGCAACTAGAAACACAGCAGGTATGCTTTCAATCCCTAAAATCAAAGAATAAAAGGAGATCTCATGTCTGCCCCTGGGCCTATAGAAATATATCTGACTTAACGATCAGGAGAAATCATGGAGCCAAAGAGGAAACGCGACAGGCAGGCAGGGTACTGGCACTGACTTGGCGACATTCAGCTTTGGTCCTGTGAGCGTGATCACACAAGAAGCTGGAGGGACTGGCTGGAATAGCGGCTCCTCTATTCTTCATCTCTTATTTACATTTCTGCCTAAGTTAAAAAAGTGACTCAGAGTGGTTAAACCGTGTGTGTGCATATGTGAGAGGCCTTGCTTCCACAGTGGCACACCTGATAGAGTGCATCTGTGATTATGCAGAAGGACTTGAGTTCAAGACCCCAATCCCCACCTGAGAATGGAAGGGGGCATTTCATTAGTGGTGAATCTGGATGCTGCTATCTCTCTATCCCCACTTTCTCTCAATTACTCTCTATCTCTTAAGACAAAAAAGTAAAAACGTGTCTAACAGGAGTGTTAGATTTGTCCTGCAGGCACGGAACCACCTAAT
This sequence comes from Erinaceus europaeus, assembly GCF_950295315.1. NCBI lineage: Eukaryota > Metazoa > Chordata > Mammalia > Eulipotyphla > Erinaceidae > Erinaceus > Erinaceus europaeus. The sequence goes on from NC_080179.1 coordinate 2,271,416, forward strand.
TTAAAAATAAAAATAAATAAAACAAAATACTAAGGATAAACTACTTACCCATTTAAACCCAAATTAACTATGTATCTAATAACTGGTTTGAATACCAGAAGTAAAGAGAAACTAGCAATCAAATGAAATTTTATTCTGTTAAGAGATGAAAAGTTTCACTAGATAGAAATAAAGCTCCCTAAATTCAGTAATTATATACTTATATGAATGTCAGGTGGGGACCCATGGTTGTAAGGATTTATGTATAGTTACTAACTTCTGAGCATTCTAAAAATTAACTAGGTTCCTACTGATGTTCTAAACTGTCATTCAGTCACCATCACTGTCAAATTATATTGTGTGTGTGTGTGTGTGTGTGTGTGTGTGTATATATATATCCCCAAAGTAGGAAACTGGAAATAGAAGACACCTGGCTAATTTGCCAGTCATGACTGAGGCAGTAAATAATCATGTTTTGAGTGTCAGTGCTAGTGTTCTGCTCAGAACCTGAGAAAACAAGACAGCCAGCAAAGTCCCAGAGAATATGAACAGTCACCAGAAAACACAAGTCAAGCCACAGTCTTAAGGTGGGTGGCAGCCATAAAGGATCCATATTATGAAATGATGGGGAAGGTCTATTTTTTTAAATCAAAAAAAAAAATTTTTATTTATTAGATAGGGATATCCAGAAACTGAGAGGAAGGGGGGGGGGAGAGAGAGAGAGAAATTGTGATGAAGGGGAAGACAGACAGACAGACAGACAGTCATCTGCAGCACTGCTTCACCACTCCTGAAGTTTTATCGCTGCAGGTGGGGACCAGGGGCTTGAACATGGGTCCTTGCTCCTTACCCATTGTAACATGTGTGTTCAACTAGGTGAACCACTACCTGGCCCCTAAAGAAAGAGTTTTTAATTTTTTTTTTTTTTAACAGAACACTGCTTAGCTCTACTTTATGGTGGTGTGGGGGATTGAACCTGGGACTTTGGAGCCTCAGGCATGAAAGTTTCTTTGCCTAACCATTATGCTGTCTAACCCCACCCTGGGAGGCTCTACATTTATGCATGTGATGCTCACAATCTTTTAGAGTTGCTCAAGAAAATTTCCTACCTTATATTCTTCCTATCAAAACTGTATTGGCAGTGGAGAACAGCCTGGAGAAGAAACGTTTCCATCGAAATCTTCAGTCAAGGTGGACAGCAGTTCCTTTGTTTCCATTATAGAGCTTCTTCCCGGTACTGAGCTTTTACTCAGAAACCTTCTTACCTGAACTGAGGAAACCTGGGTCACGTGGCTTCTTTTCTGCTCAGCTTTGAAGCCACGTGTATGAACTCACATCACAACAAGCTGCGGTCTTTTCTTTAGTGGAGATAATGGAATTTATAGTCAGCTGTAGTTATCATCAGTTTTCAGTGTTACTGCCGACTTAAAATCTTTATGAAGTGCACTTCTGCTAAAAATCTATATTTTAACATCAAATGATTCACAACAGGCCCTTGCTCTTACCTCCTTTTCTCAAAGGACGCCCTCCAATTAAGCTATAACATCACCTCAGCTACTCTCCAGCTGCCTTTAAGTCAGTAGGGTCACTGATTTTCAAACAATTTGAGGCAGGAAAATGTAAATATAATTTCCATATGTAAAAAACGATATATAAGTCACACAAAGATAATCCATTAAATATTTAAAAACTTGTAGCCGGTGGGGGTAGATAGCATAATGGTTATGCAAAGAGACTCTCATGCCTGAGGTTCTGAAGTCCCAGGTTCAATTCCTAGCACCACCATAAGCCGCTCAGGTGCTCTGGTCTTTGTCTCAGTATCTCTCACTCTCTCTCTTATTAAAATAAAATATTTTTAAAAAACTCTAAATTTTTTAGCTGCATTTCTATCTCTTCTCTTCATATTTTGATGATAGCTATTATAACTTTATCACCACTCTTATTCAGTTTTCTTCCTATAGCTAAACAGAACATAGAACTAATTTGAATAAAAGTTTATCTCTCTCCTTAAAAATAAAATAACTATTTTTAAATCATAGTATTCAGAGAGAGACAGAGAGTAAGACCAAAGCACTGTGAAACTCAGGCTGAACATGGTGCTGAGAAGGGAACAAGAGACCTCAGAGCTCCAGGCATGAAAGGCTGTTACATGACCATTATGCAGTCCCCCAGCCCAACAACATATTTTTAAACTTTTGAAATTCGTACTATTTATTACTGGAGAGAGACAGAACTTGAGAGGGGAAGAGGAGAGAGAAAGGGAGAGAGACAGAGAGACAGAGAGACACCTGCAGCCCTGTTTCACTACTCATAAAGCTTTTCCCCTGCACGTGGGGACCAGGGGCTTGAACCCGGGCACTTGTGCACTGTAGTACGTGCACTTACGAGGTGTGCCACTGCCTGACTTCCCCAGTAAAATAGGTTTTTTAAAGAAATTTTCACAAAGACAATGCAGCAACTAAAAAGGTTCATTTCCTTCTATCTGTTGAGAAATAAACAAGCCAAGTTTCAAGGTTAATTAATTCACAATGAGATAACAGATATTCAGGCTCTTGAAATCTTACAGCATGACAACACTTTCCTGATTCTGTGTAGTAGAAATGGTTTGACTTTACATCTTTGTAAGAGACAATAAGAAGAAGAAATAGAAAACCTTGCAAAGTACTAAACTTTGTAAAGTTTATGACATACCATTTACATATATCATTTCTATTCATCACATGTGGCTCTGAATTTAACTATTATGGCTCATAAATACAGAAAAAAATGTGATAATTAGGAATATTGCTCCATTACAGTTAAATATGCAAAACTGATAATAGAAACTGAAGACAAAATGTTTATTTATCTTTCTAACTCTATGCGGTTTCATGTGTTAATTCTACATAGAAAGCAGTGCTTTTTAAATAAAAGTCTCTTTTTCACTAATATTTGTTTTGATTCCAATATGAAAATAGACAGCCGAGTGATTGTGAGAGTGGGAGTAACTGGCAAGAATACAGACTTGAGTAATTCTCTCCCGGTGTGGTGTGTCTATTAGTCACTATGGTGACAATCTGTTCAAGTACTTGAAGAGAAAATAACGTATCTTGCTTTCCCATAGTTTAAGGAGCAAAAATTTTTTAATGTTACTTATCAAAATGTTTTTTCGCTTAGAAATTTATTTTGCCTTCTCCATGTAAAATAACTATTTCCCCAAATCTCCAAATACAAATTTTAATTTGGACTTGATTTTATCAAAGTTAATTTTTATAATTCCCAACAGGTAACATAACCAATCTATCATAAAATATTTTCTTCAGTGTGTGTGTGTGTGTGTGTGTGTGTGTATATAAATTTAGTTCTGAGTGTGCAAAACACCTATGTTATCTATCATTTTAAAATAATGTGTTCTGATAAATTGCATAATGTGCATCCCATTTTGATTGGAGTCATAAGTATCTTGATATATAAAAATGCAATGAAAATAACTACTACTTTCTGGTAAATATTGAGTTCTTTTTCAGAACTAATTTTAATTTTCTCATACACACAGCATCACTTTGGATGGTAGTTTTAAAATTAATACGCAGCTTTACTCTGAAGGCATTCATCACGGTTTCAGTTAAAAAATATGTTTTTTAACTGAAATGGATATTCAGCTTCCCGGGGTAGATGGGGGGGGGGGGTTGTGGGTGGGATGGGACACTGTCTTTTAGTGGTGGGAATAGTGATTATGTGCACTCCTATTAATTTGTAGTCATATAAATCACTATTTAATTGGGAGTCGGGCAGTAGTGCAGTGGGTTAAGTGCCTTTTGGTCGGTATTAGGCCACCTCTATCACAAGGGGCCTAGTCAGGGAATTCTTTATTGATGTTGTCGTTGTTGAATAGGACAGAGAAATAGAGAGAGGAGGGGAAGACAGAGAGGGGGAGAGAAAGACAGACACCTGCAGACCTGCTTCACTGCCTGTGAAGTGCAGATGTTTAATTTTAACTTAATTAGAATAAAATAGAAAACATTAGCATGAGGGTGGGAGTAGATAGTATAATGGTTATGCAGAGACTGTCATGCCTGAGGCTCCAAAGTCCCAGCCAGGTTCAGTCCCCGGAACCACCTATAAGCTAGAGCTGAGCAGTGCTCTGGTTAAAATGAAAATCAAAAACAAAACAAAACAAACAAACAAAAAAGAAAATATTAGCATGAATACTCCATGATTGAATAGACTCAAATTTATGCTTTATTATTTTTTATATGCCTACATTTTTCTATGTGGTAGCTTTGAGGCTTTCTTCAAAACTCACTGTAGGGTTTGTAGGTTGACCATGTACCCTGGAGGACACAGAAACATTCCTATCTATGTTGTGATGGAAATAACAGGTGGAAATCTTCACGCAATTTTGACTGACTTCTTCAGCTCCTCAGTCTCTCTTCAGTAAAATTCCGTTTATGTGATAATGAGTCCCTTCTAAATATGTAAAATAAAATTACTCTCAAACTCATTAGACAATTGGCCTATAGCATAATGCATCTCAGAATTAACATTCATTTTTGAAACCTAAATGGTTTAACTTATTGCTACACCAGCACTTTATTTCATGGACTATAAAATTCACAAAATATTGAGCTTCATGGGCTATGAAATAAAAACCTATAAAAGTGTCTTGGAAGGTATAATTATCTGCTAGATTGGGCATTTTTATTAAACCCATAACAAAATACATTGAGAGTTTTCTTTTAGAATCACTTGATAACTAAAAACAGGGGAAACTAATTGGAAAATAGATAAGGCCATCATAATATGCAAATAAAACTGAGGACAATAATGGAGAGTATTATCCATCTAAACTTGTTTAGTACAATTGGATTTTCTTAAACCACCTTTATACCTGCTGAAAAAGTCCAGAAAATGAGTAAACAGCTTTAATTACATGAAATAAACCAAAATTACTGCCACCAAAAGTTTAAATCTGATACTTGGCAGCTTCAGTGATTATTTTAATTTCTCTTCAGAATGGACAGAGAAGTGATTGAAAGTATTTAAATGCTTCTCTCTGTGAATTACAAAATGAGGTTTTCTCCTTATCTTCTCCACTTCTCTACTAAATCATAATGTTATGCTTTCAGTAACTTCAAAAGAAAAAGTAAGTTGTTTCATGAGATCCGGATTCATTTTTTTACCCGACAGGTATGTAATTTTATTTGTTTATTTATTTGCTATTTAACTTCAATTAATTACCCAGCCAACTGATGCCATGCCTAAGTAGTGTCTTCATCCTTTCCGGATCATAACACACCTTCTTTGTTATGCTCCACTCTGGGATTCTGACCACACTCTCTGATCATCCAGCTAAGTGTTTCCCTGCGGTATTTGCAGCTGAAGGTTTGCCTTCCTTTGTTGCAATATACAATACTTTCCATTTCAAAAATTCTTCCTAGATCATGTCTTTGTTTTTGTTTTTTTCATTTTTCCTTTTGCCCCTCCTGCCAAGTTCCTAAAGGCAAAGCAGAGCAGACCTATGTGGGGACTCTTGACACAGGTCTGTGTCTGTTAGCAGACACACATTTAGTTGCCTGCACATGCGGACATTCACCCTTGAGGAAGTCTTTACCTACTAATCCGAACAATCTTTGCAAACAAAAGGAACACCAAGGAGCCTATGTTGGAATGTTTCTGAGGAAGTGAAGATATCTGTCAAAAGAAAGACATTTCCACATCTATCTGCAAGGAATGACTTACCTCTCTAGAGATGCTGGCTTCTACAACTGTATTCTTTTTTAATAGTGCTGAAATACAATTAACTTATTCACATCTAAAATGTCATTACATCTGTCTCTAACTACACAACTAGTTTTAAATTGACTCGTTACCTCAGAACATATGTAGAAATTTCAGGCCATGGAAGTATTATCAACCAGTGACATCTCTTCAGTGAGAGATGAGATGACACGGGGAAAATGAGTCTGAATGTGAGGACAGGGGAAGGGTGGGTCTCTGAGATTCACCTACTGAGCCACTGCTTCCTCAGTACGGGCCTCTCGTCTCCTGACTTTTACTGAGAAACACAATTTTTACTGCACTTTCATTTTTAATGTTGAGTCTTTTATGTAGATGTACTTGGTGCATTCTTTGGTAATACTCCAAAACAACATAATCTAACAATTGACTTTGCAAGTATAGAAAAGTACAAAAAAAAAAAAAAAAGAGAGAGAGAGGAGAATCACAAATCTAGAATTAACTTTGTAGATCTAGACAGTGCTTCAAGGAAAATTTATTGGCATATTGATATTACTTATATATGATGGTACATAAATAAATGTCTGCAGGTCTCATTATTTTATGAATAAATTCCTGATTAAATTATATTACGATTTTTAAGATTAAAATGTCAAGCTTTTATATTTTTTGTAATGATTTTCATGGAAGTCCATTAAGATTAGTGATTAGATTACTTTTTTCACCTATTTTGCTTAAATTTATCAAGTTATTTGTGATTTTCAGCATGTATTTTTTTATATTTATTTTCCCTTTTGTTGCCCTTCTTGTTTTTTACTGTTGTTGTTGTTGTTGATGTCGTCGATGTTGGATAGGACAAAGAGAAATGGAGAGAGGAGGGGAAGACAGAGAGGGGGAGAGAAAGACAGACACCTGCAGACCTGCTTCACCGCCTGTGAAGCGACTCCCCTGCAGGTGGGGAGCCGGGGGGCTCGAACCGGGATCCTTGTGCTCCGTGCCACGTGCGCTTAACCCTTTGCAATACCGCCCGATTCCAGCTTTGCATTCTTGAGCTGCTGTCAGTGTCCGACTGTGCAGAAGCACACCTGGGTGAGGGCCACGATAGCATGAGTTCAAGCCCCTGGTCCCTCCTTGCAAGAGTTAATGCACTGTTGTAGGTGTCTCTCTTTCTCTCCCTCTCTATCTCCACCTTCCTCTTTCTGTTCCCCTCTTCCGATGAAATATAAGAAAGGAAAAATAAAAGGAGGTCATGACTGCTGGGAGAGGTGGATTTGTCATGCAGGCACTGAGCCTCAGTGATAACATTAGTGGCAACTAATGGGGAATAAATGTTGCGGACAGTATCTGGTGGGTTCTAAGTATAGGACTGTCATTTCAGAGTAAACCAAGAAAACTAACGGGGAATAAATGTTGCTGATGGTATCTGGTGGGTTCTAAGTATAGGACTGTCATTTCAGAGTAAATCAAGAAAATTATACAATTACACTTAAAAATCGTCAGAATTTTGTTATTTTTCTTAAAATGTGTAAAGAATAGTACAAGTATTAGGAAGTCTTATTAATCTATCTATCACTATAAATGAGTCTAGTTAGCATGGGCTGGCGATATAAATTTGAATAATGGTCACATTCTGACGTTAGTTTCCAGAAGAGTACTCATCAGACAAGACAAAGAGGACTCTTGCGTGGATACTGGACTCGATGATAAAGTGATCTACTAAAATTGAAATACGGATATTATATTTTCCAACTAGAAAGTATTTGTAGCAGGTTGCATGAGAAATCATGTAAGGATTAAATAAATCCTCAGTTGTAAAACACTTAAAACTCAGAAGAAAGACATACTCTTATACATCTCAGCTAGTGTCATTGTATTTAGTTATTCTACCAGTGCTGTGTAGAAATTATATTAAAACATTTTATATGAAGAACACGTGTGAATAACCACTCAATGTCAACTTGTGATTAGTATTTAGAGGTAACATGGATGTAATAATTATATTGCCTAATAATTAAGATTTAAACAACTTGTGTCATGATTATCATATTTTGAAGCAGAAAAGTAGTATGTTCATTATTTCACCAGTTTAATTTCTCCTGTGATTAAAAATCCAATAGTAGAAAATGAGATACTTAGTGACTTTATTAACTCCTGAAGTGATAATACCCTCATTTTCATCAGAGATTAGTTAGTAACTTGGGGACAGAGTCTGTTAGGTACTATGTGAATTCAAGATGAACACACACCTCTCTCAATCAGCATAGTTTATATTTAGAAGCCCTGCATTCAGAGATCATTAATTTAACAATCTGTCTTGGCCAATAACTGCAGCTATTAAATTATGCCTATATAGTCTGGAGCATTTTGTGTGTAACTTGGTTAGTGCAAAAGCTTCTTTTTAAAGTTTGATTATGACCGTCTGTCTTCAGAATAGATGTAGAATATTACAGTGTGTATTTAGAGTTTCACCGCACCTTCCATCTAAAGGACTGGCCTGACCATAAATCAGACATTGAAAGACTGAAACCAGCACAAAATATAGAGATACTATTGACCACAGGCATTTTCCTACTGGATTTATACCCAAGAGCTGGAAAAATGCCCTTATATCATGTTCATTCCCAAAATGAAGACAGGTATTCTCAAAAGTTATTCGCATTATATTTTCTGTTAGTTGGAAAAGGAAGTGAACCCACCATACCTCACACTCCATTACATCTATGTGGAACAGATTATCGGGCAGTGAATAGAGAAAAAGTCTCCCTGTTAATCACTACATGGAAAGTTTAAAGATAGTCAAGTGTCTGGGAAGAATGATCATGATGGCCTTTCAAAGGTGACATGGATTTAACGTGACACCTCTGTCTGAAGAGAGACCAGAAGCCCTGTGTCACTCTTAGTCAAGCTCCCCTTCTACAGGAAGCAACTAGGGACATCCACCTTGGTCCTTGTGCATGGAAATGCACGTTCAAGGGAGTGCCCGCCATCTGGCCTCCCAACTAGATTTATAAATATGTGTGTGTGTGTGTGTCTAGGAGGTTCACACTACAAGCAAGACTTGTTTTGCCTTTTGAATTTCAAAGCAAGACATTTATTGAAAGCTGTAGAAGAGACTGAGGCAATTTACACTGCCCTTTGACTGACATTGGCTTGTGGTAGATATTTGAAATCCTCTCCACCTGCCTCAACCACTTTAAGTTGGCTTAAGGTCTTGCTTCGGTTGTATTATTATTATTACTTTACTATTATTATTTTTAATATTTATTTTGTATTCCCTTTTGTTGCCCTTGTTGATTTTATTGTTGTTGTTATTGATGTCATCAACACCTGAAGACCTGCTTCACCGCCTGTGAAGTGACTTCCCTGCAGGTGGGGAGCCGGGGGCTCGAACCGGGATCCTCAGCCCAGTCCTTGCGCTTTGCGCCACGTGCGCTTAACCTGCTGTGCTGCCACCTGACTCCCTAAATTTCTAACCCTTAACTCGATGTCATGCTCAGAGCTACACATGACCATAAAGGATTCAAGTGTATTAATTAAGTTATAAGAAAATTAGAGCTACTATTAATGATTTCCAGGTAACTAACAGACAGGTGGAGGTGCCAGCACTAGGAGTGTGCTGCTGCTGGCAGCCATTGTTTTCATCTTATTGCCTAGAGAAATAAACAGAGAGAAATTGGGAGAGGAAGGGGAGAGAAAGAGAGACACCAACAGACCTGTTTCACTGCTTGTGAAATGATCCCCCAGCAAGTGGGGAGCCGGGGACTTGAACTGGGATCCTAGTGCCAGTCCTTGCAATTTGTATTATGCACGTTTAACCTGGTGCACTAGTGCCAGTCCCCCAGGGTTCTCTTATAAGAGTAGGCTTAATTTTTAACAATTTGAAGATGTTCTATCCATGTGAGAGTTTGATATTTTCTGCCCTGTTTTTATTTTCCTTTTTCAAATATATTCTGGCAAAATTCCCAATGTGTGATCCAAAGATAATCCCAGGTGCCACATAAGGAGAGAAAAAAAGCTGGGGTATGTAAAACTTTAGGGAGGAAACACCCTTCTGTTACATTCAAAGATTTTTTTTTGTTTAGATGCTGACATCTACTGTGTCAGCAGAATTCCATGAACAGTAGTAAAAAGACAATCTCCAGAGAACCTCTAGAATACAGATGAAGACAGTAAAGATACTAAAAGCATACCCCAGAATATTGTCAGCATTAATTTCACATTCTAAAACCTTAAGGTGTTTTGTAAATTCTGTGCATTATTGTTACTTTAGTAAACTTTATCTTTCTTTTTTTAATATTTATCCCCTTTAGTTGCCCTTGTTGCTTTATTATTGTAGTTATTGTTGTTGTTGATGATGTCGTCGTTGTTAAATAGGACCGAGAGAAATGAAGACAGGAGGAGAAGATAGAGAGGGGGAGAGAAAGACAGACACCTGCAGACCTGCTTCACCGCCTGTGAAGCGACCCCCCTGCAGATGGGGTGGGGGGGCTCGAACCAGGATCCTTGCGCTTTGCACCACATGTGCTTAACCTGCTGCGCTATTGCCCGACTCCCAGACTTCATCTTTCAACATGCATTTTATTTAAAAACAAACAGAAATAAAACTGACCAATTTGTGACAATATAATACTATATTTTCATTCTACAAAGAATATAGTATACTCTTTAACATTTTAATTAAAGACTAGGGAAGTAGATCAGAGTTTAGAGTACAAGGCTTGTGTGACTCTGACCCCAAAGCTTCAGAGGTTCAGTCATAATCACCTCCATCAACCACAGTTGTGATGTGCTAAGGTCTCTATATCTTCTAAAATCGAAGTCTTTTTGGAAAAGTTTCAGAGCTCAAGACACAACTTACTTGATTTTAATTTTTAAAAATTAAAATAAAAATTCTGGAAAAGGTTTTCTTATTTTAAGATCTTTTTGTCAGCACCAGAGAGAGAGAGGGAGAGAAAGAGCCTACTCTTTAGCTCCACTCTAGGCCTTGAAAGACCAGGGATTGAACATGCTGCTTCATGCAGTCAAGTCACGCTTCCTACCCACTGCATCAGCTCTCTGGAAACAAAATGCATACTTTTATATTTACCAGTCATGGAGGTCTTAACTCCAAGTGTAAGATAAAGCAGTCCACAGGAAGCAGGTATCGCTTCAGCAGTAGCTCAGCTGCTAAAACATGGGACTTGCATGCTTGAAACCCTACTTAATTCCTGACACCTCATGTAGCAGAGTGGTATTTTGCTTCTGCTCTCTCTCTTTCTCTCTCAGTCTCTCTTCCCCCCAGTCTCTCTCTCTCCCTCTCTCTTTCAGTCTCTCTCTCCCTCTCTCTCCCTCTTTCTCTTTCTCAGTCTCTCTCTTTCCCTCTCCCCCCCTCCCTCCCCCTCTCACCCCACCCCACACTATTCACTATTTCTTTAAAACGAGAAATAGGTATGAATGATTCATACTCTGTGCCTTGGGCTTGAACCCAAGCCCCTCATAGGGCACCAAGTAGATTTTATCAGGTGCACCACAGCACAGCCCCTATCCCCGCCTTCATTGTGTGTCTTTCATTTCCTTTATAATCTGTGATTTTTTTTTTTTTTTTTTTTTTTACCAGAGCACTGATCAGCTTTGGTTTATGGTGGTGCCAGGAACTGAACCTGTGACTTTGGGACCTCTGGCATGAGATTCTCTTTGCATACCCATTATGCTACCTACCCCAGCCATTGTTTTTTTTTTTTTTTTCCCCTTCATTTTTCTCTATTGTCTTCTCAGAGCTATCATTCACATTGGATGGCTCTTCCTGCAGATATCCCAGTCCAGTTCATTATGACTTTCTTCCTGGGTAGCAGTTTGCTTTCCATTTGAAAAACAGGCCACCACGACCAATAATGTTGTCACGTCTGCTTCTCTTCTATTAACAGTTGCTTCCATTTAAATTTGATGGTTAGAAGGTTCAGCTGTTGAAAATACAATCTACTCTTACCAATTTTCCTGAAAATTTATCCTTTTTTTTTTTTCTGGTGTGAAACTAGATACAATGGAATCCAGGCATTATAGTTCCATAATGCTATGAAAGACTGATAGCACCCATCCTCAAACAAATTATGGAGAAGGCAGAAACATGGTGCCTGAACCAAGGGCCACCCTGAAAAAGATAATCTACAAAATCAAGAAAGAGAAAAAATCAGAACCATTTCTGGAAAGACAACTCTGCCACTGAAATTAAAGTGCATGACATGATGTGCTAGTTCAGTATTTCTTTTTTCCACTGTGTGCCACATTTACTTAATCTTCATTTTCAATTTACAAGGTATCACCCTTTGATAAACCTTTAGTGTAGAAGCAGAACTTGGACCGGAGCTGGTGTATTGCACCAAAGTAACAGACTCTGGAGTGTCGGGGGGAGGGTTCAGGTCCTGGATCATGATGGCAGAGGAGGACCTAGTGGGGATTGTATTGCTGTGTGGAAAACTAGGAAATGTTCCGCATGTACAGACTATTTTATTTACTATCAACTCTAAAACGTTAATCCCCCAATAAAAAAAAAAGAAAATAAACTTTTAGTGTGTCCAGACCTCTTTGCTTTAGAACTAGAAGTCCAATTTTGAAAAGAAACATCAATTCTAAAGAGTCCTTTATATTGACAGTGGCTCGCCGTAACTAGATCATGATCAGAGATAGTTCATTAGGTGTTATCATAGTCATCCCATTGTGAGAAGTGACACTTCAAATTACTGCAGCAGCATTCCAGATTCAGGATGAATGCAGAACCACTGTTTGACTGATGAACCCCTCCATAGGACAAGAACGCTAGCATTAAACATAATAAAAAAGACATTATTATTCCTCATTATAGTAGAAGACACAATTTTATAGGAATGCTAAGAGCTATCAGGGAACAGTCTGCCTTTTCAGACATCAGAACTTTTTGTACTAATGGGCATGTCTGTTTTAACATTTAACTATTGTTAATTTCTGTTGGTGACATACTCGGGCTTTGGCCAGTGTGAGTCACAGTCGTAGATATATTATGCTATATGCATTGGAAATGTGTTTATTTAGTTGTAAGATGCAAAATTTAATGCCTCACTACAATGTTTCCTATCAAACTTGTACTTTAGAGTATTTTTGTTTGTTTGTTTTTAATGACTTGGCAATTTCTTTGAAAAATATTTTTTATTTATTAAAGAGAGAGATAGGGAGCAGACAATACACTGCTTAGCTCCAGTTCATGATGATACTGGGGATTGAACCTGTGAGCTTGAAGCCTCTGGCATGAGTCTTTTGCAGAGCTGTGATGCTCCTTAGTGCAATTAGAGATTTCTAATCCCTGTAAAATGTTCTCCAATTCTTTAGAGTTTTATCAAATAAAGTATACCCAGCTTTCAAATTTTCTACCACTAAGAACACTTTCAAATATACTGTGATGAATGTTACAACCACTTATCCCTACAGCAGATTCTGTTCTGTCAAAGGTCATTTGAATGTTTGTAACATAATTCACAGGATGTAAAAAATTATCAGTCTAAAAATTAGCTTTTAATGTTGCTGTGAAAAGTTCCATGAGTTTTTGAATTCTGAAGGCTAGCCCTGTGATTGCTTTCGCAGGGAAGAGCCAAGTGACTTCTGACATCCCCTACAATGCTCTCTGTGGACTCATTTCCTTTATTGTCTAGACTATCACTTTCTTATAAAAGGACACTACAAAATATCTGATCAGCATGCCACCAGGATTCTACAGCACTTGTTTTTGAGCAGAAGCAATAAAATGATTGCTTTTAAGTTTGCATGTATAAATTCTGAAGCCCAATTTCATAGAGCAGAAACAGATGGAGAGGTCAGGTAGTTATATACTAATGAGAAATAAATTGCTATAATCAATGACCTAACATTGCCTCAAGGGTTTCTTTCTGAGATAATGGATTCAGCTGGCAAAGGGTCCTAATGTTGTTGTTTGAAAGTCCTGTTTGGCTTTTTGTACATCATGGACAAGTTAATCCATTACAAACACTTGCCTGAAGTGATTTGATTTTAATGTTTCATGAGTAACCAGGAGTTTGGGTCTAGGATATAATTGGCTTGTTCCTACCAGTGAGATGACTCCTAACTTCATTCCTTTGTACGTAAGTCTCTGCTCTGAGATTTTGCCATATATATTTATATATATTCAGTTTCATTTATTTAAAAATAAAATGTATGATTTACAAGTCTAGTAATTTAAACACACTCCACAAATATTTATTGGTAATGTATATGAACACTTCACCATTATTATCTTGGCAATCAGTAGAGAGTTTTGTTTTATTTTTAATCTACAGTGTAGAGGTTATAAAAATAATAGTTTCACCATACAATAAAATTTAAAACAAAAGGGATAAAGTTGCAAGTGAAGAGGATTTTTTATAGCATATGTAGAAAAGAATAGCTTTATTGTAATAACAGAAAGTACCGTTACATCATATATTAGCATTTTTCTTCCTAGTGTTACAAGGAAGGAATAGAATAGAGTCCATAGTATTCTTAGATGGGCCATATAACTATTTGCTCCAAACCAAGAAATTCTGAGTGTGATTCACTCTTGCTTTCTCTTGTTCTGAAATGAACTTCTGTCATCCAGGCTATGTAAGGAGGATCCATAAAGTAAAGCCCTCAAAAACCAGCTAGACATGTAACCACTAAATATAAATATGCATTTACATATGTGCCCTGGAGCAGGTGGATAGAGATAGTTAATTTTAGCCATTTTTTTAAATAATGGGAGCTCTTCCCTTCCCCAATCCAACGTTCTAGCCCTCTTTTCCACTCTGACACCATTCTCTCAGACAATATTCTCATCCAGCCTAACACAAGCTACCAAACGCAAGCAAAACCTACTATAGTTATAGGCCCCCAAAATATGCCTCAAATGGTTTCCCTAACTTTCTTCTACCTTAAAATCCCTAATCTAATCTGCTCTGATCCTACTTTCTGGTTCATGTTCATTAACCATGTTGTCTCAACCTCTGTCATGCCACCTTCCAGACACCAGGCTGCAGAGGCTACCGTGACTCCACCCCGGCTTCTCTGGGCAGACGACCTCACCCATGTGTCCTGGACCCTCACATCTCCAGAGCTCTGGCCCACTCAGGAAAGACAGAAACAGGCTGGGGATCTGAATCGACACCGATGCTCAGCGGAGAAGCAGCTGCAGAAGCCAGAACTCCCACCTTCTGCTCCCCATAAACAACCTTGATCCATATCCCAGTGGGGGAGAAGTGATAGGATGAGGATAAGAGGACTCTGCACTCCAGCTCCATCAGCACCCAGAGAGAGAGAGAAGGGAAAGGAGAGGGACATATGGAGGGAGTTATGTCGTCATGAGTAGTTTAGAGGGAAAGAGAGGATTGAATCAGGAAAAAAAGGGGCAACTTTATTAAAATGTGGACACAGAGTTGTAGAGAAGATGGTTGGCCCATGTCTACAGCTTTAGGGGAACTGTGGTGGATTCCAGTGGGGAGAGTGAAGGTTCACAACTCTGGTGGTGGGAATGGTGTGGATTCAAACCCCTGTCTACATGTAATTCTGTAATATAAAAATATAAAAAGAAAGAAAAAATCCTCATAACTGTACAAAAACAGGGACAAGTACAGAGTTCTGTGGTAAATTTAAAAAAAAAAAAAAAACTTTTTCTTCAAAACAGAAAACTGCACTGCTAAAATTTAGTAAGTAATTTTTTTTTTTCATCTTTTTGGAGAGGTTAATGGTTTAAAGTATAGTCACTGACACATGAGTACAATCTCATTATGGGCCAAGACCCAAGAGTTCTCTCCACCCCCCTCCCTGTCCTTCCCCAGAGTTGTTTGTCTGTTTGCTTTGGTGCAACACACTTATAAGTGAGATCATTTGGTAGCTGGCCTTCTCTTTTTGGCTTATCTTACTTAATATGAGGTCTTCATGTTCCATCAAAGATGATGAGAATGGTGTGAGTACTGTGGGTAGTGATATCATGTCTTTTATGAATGGCTATTAGAGCCTCACAGAATTGAATGCCTATGACCTTAAAGTAAATAAAAGGATATTTTATGTATTTAAAATAAATAAAAGGACCTTAAAAGAAATAAAGGGATTGTTTTAGGAGGTGAGGCCATCTAGAAAACATTCTACCTTCTACTCTCAAGCAAGGGGGCCCAAGTCACATCACCAGCATTGCATGCACCTTACTGATGCTACGATTCTCTCTCATTTATTTATTTATTTATTCATTCCCTTTTGTTGTCCTTGTTGTTTTATTGTTGTAGTTATTATTGATGTCATCATTGTTGGATAGGACAGAGAGAAATGGAGAGAGGAGGGGAAGACAGAGAGGGGGAGAGAAAGACAGACACCTGCAGACCTGCTTCACCGCCTGTGAAGCGACTCCCCTGCAGGTGGGGAGCCGGGGGCTCGAACTGGGATCCTTATGCCGGTCCTTGTGCTTTGCACCATGTGCGCTTAACCCGCTGCGCTACCGCCGACTCCCCTAAAATTATTTTTGAAGAAACTCAGACTGGAGGTGGTGTTTCAACTGGCTGTCTGCAGTAGGTACAGACTTCCAGCCCCAGGAAGCTCTCCTTAAGCCTCCCTGTCCATGAGCCACACGTGTTTGCACTCCCCTGTGGCTCGGGGGGGCTCCTGGAGGGGCGGTCGTCTGAGCTTGTTGGCTCTCAGGTGTTCCTCTTTGCTATTCCTAGTTGAGTGGGGAGAGCAAAACGCAATTTCTGCTGCTCGGAAGCTGACATGATTTTAACTTACACTCTGTGACCAAAAGGCAAAGCAGAAGTTGATTATCAATGAATTGCATCGTTCAAATATAAAACCATTCTCTAATATTTTTTCATACAACCCCTTCCTAGAGCACATCATAATATCAGATGTTGCCAGGAGCACTCTGGCAGCTGGTGATCCTGGGGGTCAAACTTGTGGACTCTCACTTGCAACATCCCCCACCCTCAGTTTTTTATTTTTAAAATTTTTTTTCTTGTTCTCATAGATTTTTAATAATAATATTTTTAGAAAGTATTTACCTTCCTGGATCATCAAAATTCAGTTCTTATGTGCTTTTATTTATTTATTTATTTATAAAAGGGAAACATTGACAAAACCATAGGATAAGAGGGGTACGACTCCACACAATTCCCGGCCCTCAATTTTTATTGTTTTATTTTTATTCATCTCCCCTTAAAAAAAAGTGCATATCACCTAAATCTTTTAAGATCATATGAACACAGATTCATATATAGTCAAAATGAACTACAGCTCATGGAAATTGAGATGGTAATTTCTTGGAGGGATTATAGGAATAGATGTTAACAGGAAGTTTCTTAAGATCAATAATTACTACAACAATAAAACAACAAAGGCAACAAAAGGGAATACATAAATAAATATTTTAAAAATAGTGAGAAAAAATAAATTGATCAAAGTTCAGGAATTTTGAGCAAAGAAATAGTCATTGGGGCCTGACAGAGGCACACCCAGTTGAGCGTACACATTACCATGGACAAGGACAAGAGTTCAAACCCCAGCCCCCACTGGCAGGACTTCACTAGACATAGGCTGCAATCAGGGCTTTAGAAAAATCAAATTAGAAAAAAAAAAAAAAAGAAAAATCAAATTAGAGGGCCAGGCAGTGGAGCATCAGGTTAAACACACACACACACACACACACACTCACACACACTCACACACACACACACACTCACACACACACACACTCACACACACACACTCACACACACTCACACACTCACAC